>NC_056725.1:1376997281-1377099906 GCF_019279795.1 Protopterus annectens | reverse complement strand
AAGGGTTACATCACTGAACCACTGTCATTATATCTTACCAAACATCTAAAGCCCTAGTTATCCCTAGTACGTTCACTACTACAGGACACTAACAATTTTTTACAAATCATCTCGGACACACAGCTTGAACCAGGTTGGTTAATGTGCACACTTGATGTAAGTGTTCTATACACTAACATCCCTCATCAAGCAGGTTTGGAGGCCCTGGACTATTGGTTGGAGGTGGCTGGCTTATACCAGTCTGAGTTTAATACATTTCTGGTTGGTCTTGCAGAACATGTCCTCACCAATAACGTCTTCTTTTATCAAGATACTTGCTATTGGCAAACAAAAGGCACAGCGATGGGAGCATCATTTGCCCTGATCTATTTACGGCCTATGTTGAAAGATATATCATCTACAATAATCAGAACAATATTTTTCTTGAGTACATTGATATCTGGAGATGTTATTTGGATGATTGCTTTATGGTATGGAGGGGAGAGGTTTATCAACTATTTGATTTTTTATCCTATTTGAATGATAATAAATGGGGCCTCCAGTTTACAATACATTATCATGCCAGTACCATTACTTTTTTGGATGTATTGATCCACAGGTTACCTGATCATACATTAAGTACTGAAGTGTTCAGGAAGTACCCCGAATACAACACCGTCTTCCATGCTTCCAGCTTTCACCCACCACATATTGTTAGGAACATTCCTAAATCTCAATTTATTAGACTCAAGCGTATTTGTTCCCAGGATACTTCTTTTCAGGAACAGAGAAAGGACCTTACCAACAGGTTCAGATCCAGGGGATACAGGATGGGGCATGTTCTGCAAGCCAGTAATTGGGTTAATACACTCAACAGGGATGATCTATTATGTTATACAGAGCATAATACTACCGATCCACAACCCATTAGGTTTGTAACCACCTATGCCAGGAATTTGGATATTCTTATCCATAGTGTACACAGACATTGGAACATACTACAATGTGACCACGAATTGGCAAGCATTATACCAGACAGATGTGTTTTTTCATTTCGAAAATGGAAAAATCTAGGTTCCTGTTTTAATCATTACAAACATTCTCATGACAACAGTTTGGGGCAGCACCTACAGACCACTTTGACGGGTGAACCTTTGAGCGGTTGTTTTCCAAGTGGCCACTGCACCAATTGTGACAAAGTAAGTAAATCTAAACAATTTACCAGTAAGAATTGTGCCACGGTCTATGATCTTAACTTCTCTGCCAATTGTAGTACTGACTGGCTGGTTTATCTGGCTACCTGCACTTGTGGATCCTTTTACATAGGACAAACTTCACGTCCCCTCAGACTACGAATATCTGAACACATAAATATTAAAAACAAAAAAGTGAACAATGCCCTGTATAAACATCATCTGGTACATAAAACAGCTAAATTTTCATTTATGGTTATTGATGTGATAAAAGGTAACAGATCCAACAAAACAGGTTGGCACTCTATTTTAAATTCCAAAGAAAAGAAGTGGATTGTCAAACTGGGTGGATTGCTTTCACCTGGTTTAAATGAACAATTTTAGAATGAACCAATCACTTTTCAGATGGTGTATTTAAACAACAACAATTGATCATGTTCTTTTACACTGAGGAAGGCTGTGCTTGTGTCCAGCCGAAACCGGCCTAGTTATTTGTTGTTTTTTATGTTTCCATAATAAACAAAGTTTTTTAGGTCACAGTTTGCTGGCTGATTGTATTTGTTTTTGAATATGAACACACTTCTCTATGATCTTAGCTAGTGGTGACAAAATATATAAAAAAAAAATATATATATTATATATACACTATTACACACACATATATATATGTATATACACACATATCTACATATAAGGAAAGTCTACAGTAGTCTACTCTGGAGCTGTAGAAGGAGAACAACATTCTAATTGCCCTAAAGGACATACCAGAAGTATGAATGAAGATCTTCCATAACATGGAAGGGGGAATGGAGGGAGGGAGTTTGAGGAGGGATGGAAAGAAAACACAAATGCATCATTATGGTTAGTACATAACTCTTATCTGATGTTGCCTTTTCCATCCATTCCTCAACTGATGGAGTCCCCAGCTACGTGAATCTCAGGATGGTCCTCATGGAAGTATATTCTGGAATACAGCAAAACCAAAAACCACCCTACTCCTGAAAAAAAAAACATCCAGTTTGTGGTGAGCACTGTATGAACACTATACCAAGCAGCAGCAACACAAACATTGTCAATTGATGTTCTAGAAAAAAAGGGTGAAGTGGAAACTGATCTTCTTGAATGTGCTTTTGGGGTTTTGGGTAAATTCAAGCCTTTGGTCTGATAAATATGAAAAATGCAGTTAGCTAACCATCTCGTCAATGTAACTTTCAACATAGCCTGACCCATATTTGATTTTGGAAAATGAGACAAATAATTGGTCTGACTTCCTGAAAGGTTTCTTTCACCCATGTAGAAATTGGATATTGCAGTTAACTGTACCTTGATTGTGGAGTAACTGGCGCCATCAAGAAAAACTGAAGCAAGAAATTCTAGCACTGCTGAAATGAGGACAGAGAGAGTCCAAATGTCTCTCAGAAGCTCAAATTGAAAATATTTTCTATTTACTTTTGTACATTTTCCTAGTTGAGGCTTTCTGAGATGTAATATTATTTATTTTTAATTAACATCGGTTTAGTGGGAAAGTCCAACTTGGAATAAGACAATTTTCAGTGGAGGCCCAGGGAGAAATGCTCCAGATGCATGTCTTTGTAACACTAGAGGAAACCGGAACACATGGACAAAACCCACGCAAACACTGGGAGGACATGCAGACTCTGCACAGAAGGTACTCCAGCTGAGAATCAAACTGCAGAATCTCTTCCTGTGAGGCAACAGCGTTAACCACTGCACCACTGCGCCGTCTGAAATATGCACTTTAGATGAAAGTCTGGACTACCTAACCAGCACTGGAAGTGGAGAAACCATGCTGTCAACTTGAGGGCCCAAATAAGGTATCCTGGACAGGTGAGACAGAAAATCTGGACATTGTACCCAAGGAGGGTGTATCAAATGAGGCCAAAGGAAGGGGAACCACATGTGTCAAGGCCAGATTAGAGCAATGAGAATTACCATGCTCTTTTGTCAAAATGCCTTCTGTAATAATTTTGGGATTAGAGGGGTGGGTGGATATGCATACAGCAGACAGTAGGGCCAATCGTGTATCAGACCATTTCTCAGTGACACCCCCTGAGGGGGGCAAGGCAAAGATCCTGCTCCATTTGAAACTGGATGGAGAAACAAAAAGACTGCAGCACGGTTGGCCCCACTGACAAAAAAATCTGTTTTGCCACTGTTGGGTTGAGGGACCACTTACGAGGTAGTAGGATATGCCTGCTTAACTTATCCACTAAGATGCTGGATCTCCCCAGTAGGTGTATTACTATTAGAAATCACCTACTGCCTCACTCTCATCACTTCTCATGAGAAGGGATAGGATCATTTTCTCCCCTGCTTGTTGATGTACCAGACCACTGACATTATCCATCTGAACATATATCATCTCTAGAGGGAGGACATTCTGGAAGCCCTGCAAGTCTAAAAAGATTGCCCTCATCTCTAAGACACTGATGTGAAGATTTGCCTTTGAAGGGAATGATGAGCCTGGGACCATCTCCTCCATGTAATGCCCCACCACAAGTGGGAAGCATCCTTCAGCCCCATGGCTATGGGTAAAGAAGGAACAAAGGGGCAACCTTGAAAAACCTCAAATGACTGAATCCACAAAATTACATGGTCTCTGGAAATTTTTGTAAGATAAACTGTGAAGTTAATGGGTTGGGGCCTGACTGACTAGTGGACCACCAACATCCATTGAAAAACTCTCATACAAAATCTTGCCAGGGGGATAAGAGCGATAGCCACTGCCACCAAACCTAGAAGCTGTAGCACCAATCTAGTCAGAGGGGGTTGAAGGCAAAGCAGTTGTAAGGCTCAGTTCTGTAGCACAGACAACCTGGGACATGGTAGCCTTGCTATTTCGGAAGTAGTGTCCAAGTGTTCACCTATGAACTCCAGGACTTGTGTCAGGGAAAGTTGTGACTTGTAATTCACTGTAATGCCTAGTTTGGAGCAAAGTCGAAGGAGAAAATCTTTGGTCCACACTAGGAGATGCTTGCTGGGAGCAGTGAGAAGCCAGTTGTCCAGATAGTTCAACACTTGTAAACTTTACAGTCTGAGATGAGCAGACATCACTGCCATGCATTTGGTGAACACCTAGGGTAAGCTGTGGTGAGACCTAAGGGCACAGCCCTAAACAGGAAATGACTGGCTCCCTGCCTGAAGTGTAGAAACCTTCTGGATCATCTGTCTGTTTGGTGTGATAGTAGACATCCTGCAGATCTACTGAGCACATCCAGTCATCCTTTCTTAGTAACAGGAGAATGGACTATACCATGACCATTTGGAACTTTGAGTATTTGACAAATAGATTTATATAGCTTTGGTCTAGGATTAGCCTGAGGTCCCCATTCTTTATTGGCACAAAAAGGAACCTTGAATAAGTTCCAAACCCTTGTTGATCTGGTGGGACATTCTGGATGACTTTTTTGATATCAAGTTTTCTATTTCAAATGCCACTGCTCTTCTTTGGTGGGGTGGAACATTGGGGAGTTTCTTTGTTGAGGGAGGGAAAAGTAAAAGCATATGGTGATGACTGACTGCCCCCAGACATCTTCAGTAATGGATGTTCAGGCTTCTGGGTGCAAAGATAATTGCTCCCTGACTGCCACCAAAGTGCAGCAGTTGGGCAACCATTCAGGAGCATTGATAAGGCTTTTCAGCAAATGGACCTGTAAAGCCTCGGTTCTGCAGACATTTTGTACCATGGCAATGATGTCGACCATTAGAGTACACCTCTCTGTCTTAGGGGAATCTCCAAAGCAGTTTTGGGGAAAAATGAAGTTATATACTCACTATAAAGTACAGTTTTGTACCTACCATAAATGTAGATGTCCGAGAGGCATGCATCTGCAGTCCTTACAAATGGGTTGTCCTGTCGTCAGGCAGCCCTTCGGCCGGCCGGATTCCAAAGTCTGGGTCTGGCTTCGGCTGATGTCGCACTCCACCCGACGTCATAGCTGCAGTTATTCGGGTATAAAGGTATCAGCCGACGCCATTTTCCTCAGTGTTTCTTGCCCCAGATGCCAGGTTAAAGGCTAAATTTGGATAAATGCAAATGGTTCCAAATAGTAGAGAGCAAACAAAAAGTAAGCATGTATGTACATATATACAAACAAATACACCATAATAGATTCCCCCAGCTAGCTACAAGATGGGCAAATACCCTAGGAGTACCACAGAGGGGAAGGAGGGTGGGTAATCCTGACTGCAGATGCATGCCTCTCTGACATCTACATTTATGGTAGGTACAAAACTGTACTATGTCCTACAAGGATGCATCTGCAGTCCTTACAAATGGGTAGAATACCATAGCCAAACTGGGGGAGGAGGAGAGATAAGATTATGGTGTAGTTAAGATCCCTTGCAAAACAGCAGTAGCAAAACCTGCTCGGGATCTGGAGTATAAGGGAAGATTATAATGCTTGGCAAATGTATGCACGGAGCTCCAAGTAGCAGCCTCTAAAATGTCTTTGGTAGCCACTCCGTAAAAAGCTGTGGTAGTGGCTGTAGCTCTTGTAGAGTGAGGTCTGATGTTTTCTGGAGTTTTCTTCCCATGGTGAGAGTAACAAAATCTAATGCAATTTCCTATCCACTTAGAGATTGTCTGCTTTGAAATTGCTTTTCCTTCCATTCCTGTTGCATATGCTACCAGTAGCTGGTCAGATTTTCTATTGCTCTTGGTCCTGCCCAGGTAGTAGCGCAGTTGTCTATGTACATCCAAGGTATGTAACAGTCTTTCTCCCTTGTTCTGTGGGTTGGGAAAGATTGTAGGCAGGTGGATAGCTTGGTTTAAAGATACCCTGGAGACCACCTTTGGCATAAAAGTAGGATTAGTTCTCATGGACACTATCTTGATGGAAGATAAGGAAGGGCTGTACTGCCATTAATGCCTGTAGTTCAGAAACCCTTCTTGCTGAAGTGACTGCAAGCAGGAAAGCAGTTTTCCATGATAAGTACTGTAATTCTGCTGTTGCTGCTGGCTCGAAAGGAGGTAGTGTCAACTTTTCTAACACAAAGTTCAAGTCCCATGCGGGCAATGGTGGCTTCCTAGGTGGTTTTACATTTTTAATTCCTCTCAGAAACTGCCCGAGCAGAGGATGTGAGAAGACTGGAGGGTCCATGTTGTATTCTGCTGAAATAGCTGATGCATGAATCTTAATGGAAGAATAGGACAGCCCATTGTGGAAGAGCTCTGCCAAGTATTCCAGGATGTTAGCTATGTTAACCAGTGACACATTTTCTCCTTTTGTTGAACTCCAAATGAGGTATCTTTTCCATTTTGCTGAATAATTTTTTCTTGTTGAGGGTCTGCGAGCCTCCAAGATAATGTCCTTAACCCTTTGAGATAATTCTGGGTTATTTTGTCTTATGCAATGTTCCAGGCAACCAGTTGCAGTGTTTTTAGGTTTGGATGCAAGGTTTTGAAGTTGTTCTGTGTTAACAGTAAGGGAACTAGGGGCAGAGGCCATATTTGTTCCCCGAGACATACTCCTCAGTAATGGGTACCAATGCTGCCTTGGCCAGTCTGGAGCTATCAGGATGATCCTTGGACGGTCTTCTTTGATCTTCAATAGCACCTTGTGCATCAAAGGAAGAGGGAATGCATATGCTGTCAGGTTTTTCCAACTGAAAGATAGGGAGTCCACCTTCCAAGCAAGTGGGTGGTATGCCCTCGTGCAGAATTTTTTCAATTGGTGGTTGTGTGGGGATGCAAATAAGTCTATTTCTGGTAGTCCCCATTTCCCTGTAATGGTTTTGAAGAGGTCTGGATGCAGCATCCATTCGTGGGCATCCGTGGTAGTTCTGCTTAGGATGTCTGCCAGTACATTTTCTTTTCCTGGTACAAATATTGCTTGTAACTGAATGTTGAAGCTCAGGGCCACATTCCAGAGGTCCATTGCCATCCGGCATAGAGGGTATGAATGCGTGCCTCCCTGTTTGTTGATGTACCACATAACTGTGGTGTTGTCCGTCCTTATCAGCAATTGTCCCTGTTGAAGAAATGGCCTGAATGCCTGTATTGCCAATTTTACTGCCAGCATCTCCTTTTGATTTATGTGTAGGTGCAGCTGGTCTTGAGTCCATAAGCCTTGTATGCACTTGCCCAACATGTGTGCCCCCAACCGAGGTCTGAGGCGTCCGTTGTGATGGTCTGGCTTGGTTGAGGTCTGTGGAAGGGCAGTCCTTTGTTCGATTGACAGGCCTGAGCCCACCATTGGAATTCCTGCTTCAGGCATGGAATTATTGGAATTCGGGTTTCTAGGCTGTGCTTGTGCTGAGACCATAAATTCCTTAGATACCACTGTAACTTTCTCATATGTAGCCTGGCATGTGGAATCAATATTATGCAGGATGCCATGTAACCCAGGGCTTGCAGGACTTTTCTTGCTGTTAGCTGGTCCTGCTTTGTTAATGCCATGAAGTAGAGAGGGAGGTGCTTCTGTTTTTCTGCTGTTAGGAATGCCATTTGGTTTGATGTGCCAAGCTCTGCACCCAAGAAGGTTATCCTTTGGGATGGTATCAACCTTGACTTTTTTATATTGACTGTGTATCCCAGGGCTTGCAGTAGATAAATGACCTTTTTCAAATCTGTTGTTAATTTGTTTTTGTTGTCCGCTTGTAACAGGCAGTCGTCCAGGTAAGGGTAAATTTGAATTCCCTGGAGCCTGCAATGAGCAATTACTGATGCCAGGCATTTCGTGAATACTCTGGGCGCAGTAGATAAGCCAAAGGGCAATGCTGAGAATTGATAATGCTCTGATCCTGCAAGAAATTTGAGGTATCTTCTGCAATTTGGTCATATGGGGACGTGCAGGTATGCCTCCTTGAGATCTAGAGTTACCAGCCAGGACTCCTTGCCCAGCATGGGAAGAAGCTGCTGTAGGGTCAGCATTTTGAATTTTGGAACAATGAGGTATGTGTTTAGAGTGGACAGGTCCAGAATAGGTCTCCACTGGTTTTCTTTTCTTGGTACCAGGAAGAGTCTGGAGTAAAATCCTTGCCCCTGTTCCATAGACGGTACCCTTTCTATGGCTCTCATCCTTAGTAAGTGATTTATTTGTTGTAGAGCTTCTGTTTTCTGATTTGGAGGTAGGTTTGGCATTCCTCTCTTCCTTGGTAGAGTATGGAAGTGAAACCTGTAACCTTGGTCTATTGTCTGTAAAATCCATTTGTCTCCTGTGATGTAGTGCCAGTTTACTGAAAATAAGGCTAGTTTTCCGCCTAAGGGTGCTTCTAGTTGTTCCCTGGTAGGTGGTGCCAGAGCCAAGTCACTGTGATTGTCCTGTGGAAGCGGTGGTGGCTGGATCTGTGGTAGTACCTCGCTGGTTGTTAGCCTGCCATTGACGTCCCCTGTAGGCACCTCTGGATTGACCCCTGCCTCTTGAGCATCTATTCCTGCCTCTCTGGGCTCTGGAGGTGTCTGGAAAGGACCAGTTCTTGGAAGGCCAGTTCCTACTAAACCTTGGAGGCTGGACTTGCAAGAAATCCTTGACAGTCTGGACAGATTTTGCTTTGTCTTCCACCTTCTTCAGCACCTGCTGTGCCGGGGAGCCAAACAAATTAAGCTTATCCATAGGAGTATCTAGGAGCTTTGATTTAACATGGTCTAGTAAGGATTGCTCTTTTAACCATGCATGTCTTCTGATCACTGTACCAGTCATAGCTGATCTAAAAGAAGCCTCCAGTGCATCATAGCCGCATTTTAAGGAATGATTACTGACCTGCTGAATGTTATGTACCATTTCCTGAACAGACTTTTTGTCTAATGGTTCATCCGAGGACAGTTTTTTAGTTAACTGATCTAACATAAATTCCTGATACTGAATCATGTGGAATTGACAGTTTAAGGCCCTAGCTGAAAGAGTAGCAGAAGTGTAAACTTTTTTACCCCATCTCACTAAGGCCCTAGATTCCCTTTCAGAGGGGAGGGTTTTTTTTGCAAAGGAAGCTGCTACAGCCTTGGGTCCCTGGGAATTAGTTTCAGGATCTGCAAAAGGAGCCTTATACAAATGATAATGTGTGTCCGGAACCCTGTAGTACCTATCGGGCTTAGCAGGGGCCGGAGGAAGAGAATCAGGAGCAGTACAAGCATCATTAAATGCATCATCCACAACAGTAAGTACTGGAGGAATGGCTAATGGCCTATGCTGTGGCAAATGCAAAAAGGTTCTAAGCCTTTTCCTGGAGTCTGAAAAATCCTGGCCCTGGCATTGAAATTGTTCCCTCATAGCATGCAAGGTTTCCCAAAAAGAATATTCCTCAGGCGGAGAGGCAGAAGGAATGGACTCTTCTGCATCAGAGTCCTCATAAGGAGAAAAAGGGCCCTCTGGAGGATTTGTATTGTCTGAATCATCAGAGGAGTCATCTGAAGAAACTGGCTCAGGGGGCTCTGCTCTAGGCCTCTTCTCTGGAGGTGGGTGAGAGGCCCTGTCTGGGTGAGGTTGGGTTCCCCTGATCAAAGACATGAGATCCTCTGCTAGACTAAGCATTTGAGAACTAGAGCTAGGCCTGTGAGAGGGGGGTCTTAGCAGGCACAGTTTTGGTAGATTTTGCTGCTTTAGCCCTGGCAAAAGCCTTAATCGACATGGATGCAGGGGGCCGAGCAGCTCCACGTGCAGGAGTAGAAATATCTAAAGGAATAGTATCAGATAAATCCTGTGAACCTGCAAGAGCAGGTGGGATTTCAGTAGCAGATTCAGCCATGCTGGATGAGGCCTCGGTAGGAGGTAAGCGTCAAGGAAGAACCATGGACTCGGTTTCAGCCGAAACAGAGACACTCGGTTGGTTTAACAGCGTTTCGCCGAAACCGCTGGTGTCGGTCCTTTTCCTTGCGCTTTTAGTTATTTGTAGTCGGAGTTTCCGACGGCATAATGTAAGCAAAAGCGGAGCCGAAAACTCCTCAGCAATTCGACCGACGCCTAAGCGTCCGTCGGTTGAAAGAAGCACAGGCTAGACAAGCTGCTACGTCGTGGTCTGGGCCTAAACAAGGTAGGCAGTAAGAGTGGAAATCTTTATGAGGTATTTGTTTCCCAAAAGTTAAACAGTTATTCACTTTTTCTGACATCGGCTGAGGCAAGAAAGAGTCCCCAACGGGGTACTTAGCTTTTTAGAAGTCTTCGGTAGTAGTAATGTCTGCTTCTGACCGACCGGCACTTGCAAACAGCTTCTGCTTCGGGCGCCACGCGGCAAGAAAGACTGAGGAAAATGGCGTCGGCTGATACCTTTATACCCGAATAACTGCAGCTATGACGTCGGGTGGAGTGCGACATCAGCCGAGGCCAGACCCAGACTTTGGAATCCTCCGGCCGACCGAAGGGCTGCCTGACGACAGGACAACCCATTTGTAAGGACTGCAGATGCATCCTTGAAGGACATCTTTCCATCTATATTGTCAATTTTCATCTCTTCTCACATATGGGGTCTGGATCCAATCCATCGGATCCACCTCTGCCATTACTAAACTTGTGGCAAACAAAAAGCTCTTGGATACATCTTCTTACCCATGATGCATCTCTCCATTACCTCAGATCTTGTTTGCCAGAATTATCACCACAGAAGGAATTAAACTTTAATTATAAAAGGAATTTTAAGCAGACCACTTCTGGAGAATTGGAAATCACAAAAAATGACCTGGAATTGTCTTCCCGTTCAACCAGAAAACTAAAGAAAGGGGGATGGAGGGAGGGAATGTGAGCAGAGATGAAAAACTGACAATACAGATGGAACATTATGGTATGTACATAACTTTTTATCTGATATTGTCAATTTTTCATCACGTCCCCATATATGGGACAGAGTCCCCAGCCACCTTTACCCTAGGTGGACTCATGGGAAGATATTACTCAGAACCAAACCAAAGGAGGCTCTTCCCCTGGAGACCAAATCTAACTTGTAATGAGTGATGAAGGTTTGCCTGTCTGGCTGCTGCACAAATACCATCCATGGAGGCATTTGTCTGAAAGACTGCAGATGTGGCCATAGCCCTGGTTGAGTAAGCTTGAATAGATTTGGAAGGATTTATACCTTTTGAGGTGTAAATGAAAGAAATGCAACGAGACAGCCATTTTGACAAGGTAGCTTTGGATACTGGAAGGCCTGTTCTAGGGCCTGAAAAAGGAAAAAAACAATTGGCTTGCTTTTCAAAACTCTTTAGTCCTATACAAATAGATATGTAAATGTGTAATATCATCTAACAAACATAGAACATATTCACCTTTATTGCTGAAATTAGGAAAAAAAAAATAGGCAAGCATATGGTCCGATTAATATTTATTTGTGAAATGACTTTGGGTAGAAAGAAGGGGTTCGTATGCAAAGAGACTCTGTCTTTATGGAAAATCAAATGTGGTGGCTGGGAAGATAGTGCCTGAATTTCTGACATTCTTCTCACAGCTGTGACAGCCACCCATAAAGATAGTTTTTCAAGATAGAAACTTAATATCACAAGTGGCTGCAGGTTCAAAAGGTGGTTGAACAATCAGAAGTAGTATCAAATGAAGGTCCCAAGGGGGAGATGGAGCCTTATGGGGAGGCCTTAACAACAAGGTCTCTTTTAAGAAGGCCTTGTGTCAAAGGAAAAATATACTTTAAAAATGATCAAAACACAGCAGGTTCAGGTTAAGGCACTTTAATCTTGCAGCAAGGAGACAAAAATGTGCTAATACAGAGTTTGTCTAACTAGAAACAGGAAATATTTTCATTTTTATACACTTTCTAATAAGACATTGCCTACCAAGCTGACGTAACAAATCACAAGTCTTTTCATCATCATTTATTAACAATTTGTCTCATGAAATTCTGCTGATTTATCAATTTTTGTGAGAAACTTCTTAAGGAAAACAACATGGCCTTGGTTACCACCGGTTAGATACATGCAATGTTACCATTCAAGGTACTATGGTTAATTCAAGCACAAAGCTAGCAGTTCATTTCTCTAATAATCCTTTGTTTACATTATCTCTAAGCTACTGCAGCTGTACATGTTCTCATACTTCAAACAGAGCTGATTGTTTAGAATCATTGCATTTACAGGATATAGCATTGTTCATTCATTCTCTCCTGACCTAGCAGATAAGCACCTGCTTCTCAAGTACATTTCCAAAAGGCATAAACATGAATATTGCTGTGCTAGCAATTACTAGGTCAGAGGGCATCTTGCAAGTTTCAGAAAGCACACTGCAGTTTCAAAAAGAATCTTTTGTCTCATATGAAACTCAGTTTATATATAAAACAGTGCATATAAAATAGAATGAAAAATGTGTTAACTCATTTAGCTTCTAATTAGCATTAAGCATACACACATTAATACATATTTTCTGACATTTCCCCCCTGTTAATACTTTTTAATTCTATTTTCAAAAAGAATAAGCAGTTTGCTTCTTTTCCTAACCTCTTCAATTCAGGATTTGCAGTTAAGAAAGTCATTCAGTTTAAACTTTATGAAAGTGTTTCACATTCTAGCAGCTCTTCAAATTCAGTACTCTGATACATAGTCTCAGAAACTGAAATATCTATAAATTCTTTGATTAATTTCTTCATGCAGGGGATTCCACAACAAACACAAACTCCTATCAGGAGTAACCCCACACCAATGGCAATAAAGATGTTCATTAGGATGGAACCCCACCCCCCGAACAAATTCTGGAAAAAGTCCGTCAGAGGGTTTGGGCCTGGTTTGGTCATGGACGACACTTGCTGAATCACCTCAAGGTGGTCATTAATTTCGTGCTGATGATTTGGTATAAACGCACAGCATTCTTCTTTGATCAAAGTGCACGTTCCACCCCTCGCCGCTAGGGTGAAGTCAACAGCCATTTGGTTCTGGAGCACTACAGTTCTCATAGCATTCAGTTCATCAGTTATCAGTTCAAGAGCAGAGAAAGTTGCATTACTCATCACTTCAAGAAGTTTAGACAGTTTCCGCAGCTCCCAAATCGATTTAACTGTGCCATATGCAAGTAATATGCCTGCCCACGATATAACAGCGTCACTCAAGTCCATGTGCGTCAATTTGGTACCCACAGTATGATGGTCTTTCCAACCCACCTTGATCTGTCCCATTGGATTTTCAGCTTTCTTGGTCACATCTCGGGTATTTCAAATATTTCCCTGAGGCAAGACTGCAGTGTTTCGTATGGCCGGGACCAGGTACCCAAAAAACAACTGTCGGACCAATTCTCAGGTAACCATTTATATGCTTTTTTACCACACACAAAATAACAATCCTCTACTTTAGTAGTTCCTTTGTTATGAAATTACTGCCCTGCATGAAACATTTTCCTTTCTATTACAGATAACGGTTTAAAAAGTACAGGATTACGTTGCACTTGATCAAGAGTCTTATGCATGGATTTAAGAAATGAGTCATAATCAGAACTACAAGTTCCACCCAGATTGTTTGCTTTAGTATAACATTTATACTGTACAGTTACATTACACTTGCTCCAACCCACTTGTATTGTATCATTCTTGTAAAAACATACAATTCCTTTTTGTGTCACAGGCAAATACAGTGCTATCTTATCATATGCTTTAATAGATACTGTGTCAAAAACCAGATTTTCCCAGGTCTCATTGACCCCTAGGGGGATAGCAGTCATTAATGACCCCTAGGGGGATAGCAGTCATTAATAACCCCCTGTATGCTGTTGGTATGGCTGTGCAGATCCAGCAGTTCGAAACATTAAAAGTCTCAGCATACACACGTGTAATTGCCTGATAAGTGTTAAAGTTCGGGAGCCAGTCTAGGTTTGGTTCATCACGTTTAATCAGTTCAACTTTTGTGGCAGGAAAAAGGAAAGGCCACAACAAAAAGAACAATGTTATTAGCATATCTATCAAAATAATCATGCAAGTTTTCTGAGGTTGTTCAGTGTCTCTATTCACTCTATACCTGGTCATTTTGTTCTCGTTGTATAACAGTAACAAGGGTTTTATCCAGTTCAAAGTTCTTAACCAGTTTACAGTGTGTCAAATGAATCCAGGATGCTCGCTCCGCGATCTTGACTGCAGTGGGTGTCGACAGTAGTACCTGGTACAGCCCTTCCCACTTCAGAGAACTCCAATTTTTTCTCTTCACTATCTTCACCCAGACCCAGGTGCCTGGGGCTACTGCTGCTTCCGATTTCGTTTGCTCTTTATCTGAAACAGAATTTAACTGTAAAAGTTTGTTATTCAAAAATCGCCTCATATACCCTTGCAAGTGAACTGTCAGCCTCCTGCTCTGCAGACATCAGAGGTTTCCATTGAGGTGTATAATATGCCCTCCCAAACAAAACTTCAAAAGGAGTTAATCCTTTTGCATTTGGAACAGTTCTCATGCTCAACAGTGCCAGAGGTAAACAGTGCACCCAGTTCTTTTGTGTCTCACTAATTAATTTCCTAAGTTTATTCTTCAACACCCCATTATGCCTCTCCACTAATCCTGCAGATTGGGGGTGGTATGCACAGTGGTTTTTCAACGATATCCCGAAATAGCGACTTTGTTGTATTGTTTGGTTTACAAAATGTGTGCCATTGTCACTATAAATCTTTTCCAGTATGCCAAATCTAGGTATAATTTCTTTAAAAAGGACCTTTGCAACAGTAGCTGCATCTGGATTTTTAGTTGGAAAAGCTTCCACCCATTTGGAAAACATATCTATAATGACAAGGCAGTACTTCTTATTTTCGCATTTGTTCAGTTCTATAAAATCCATACAAATAGTATGAAACTGATACGGTGGTGTAGGGAAACTCCCTTGCTTAGGTTTCAATGCCCCTTGTGCATGATGCTTGTTACAAATATGGCATGCTGCACAAAATTTTTTTGTGTAATTAGTAAATCCATACGTCGTAAACACTCGATTCACTAACTGTACCATCCCCCCTGTTGAGACATGGCTCTGCCCATGGCTCACCAAAGCTGCATATCTAAACAAGTTAGATGGTAAGACTGGTTTATTTTCTTTGGAGATGTACAGTCCCTTCTCAAGGATTGCTCCTCGTTTTATCCACTTTTGTTTTTCTACATTTGTAGTAAGTGTCTGCATTGTTTTTAACATTTCTAAATCTAAAATCTCAGAAGGTTGTAATTCTTCGCTCAAAAGAAAAACTTCTGAAGCTGAAGCTGCCTGTTTTGCAGCTGTATCAGCTCTTGCATTACCTTTTGGAATTCTATCCTGTTGCTTGGTATGAGCTACGCATTTGCAAATAGCTACTTTCTGAGGTAACTGAATAGTCTCTAACAAATCTAAAATAAATTGCGCATGGTTAATTGGTTTACCAGTAGATGTTATCATTCCTCTATTTTTCCACTGTTGCTGAAAAACATGTACAGTAGAAAAAGCATACTGACTGTCAGTAAAAATATTCACTTTCTTGCCTTTTGCTAAGGCACATGCCCTCGTTAAGGCAATCAATTCTGCTGCTTGTGCAGATAAGTTGTTTGGTAAAGACTTTGCTTCTAAAATCTCAGTATCAGAAACTACTGCATACCCCACTAGGTTCTGTCCTGTAGGACCCCTCCTGCACGAGCCGTCCACATAGTATGTCACCTTGGCATTATCCAAGGGAACATCTGTAAGGTCTTTTCTAGGTAGTGTCTTTTGCTCAATCTCCTGCAGGCAGCAGTGTGGTTTGCCATCTGCAGGGGTTGGGAGCAAGGTTTACGGATTCAAAGTTGTGCATCGTTCAGTTGTCATATGAGGCTGGCTCAACAGTATAGTCATACAGGAAAGATGTCTAGCAGGAGAAAGATATGCTACTTTTTCTTGCAGTAAAATAATCGCAACTGCATGAGGCACTCAATGTGAGAGGGTGGAACAATACTACTGAGGCTGAAGCCTGCACTGCCATTGCAGCTGCAACTACTGCTTGTACACAGTGGGGCAAGGATCGTGCCACTGGGTCTAGCTGTGATGAATAGTAAGCTATGGGGCGTTGTTTGTCCCCATGCTGTTGCGTTAACACTGATGTCATACATCCTTGCTTACAGTCTACAGTTTGGAAAAATTGCTTATGATAGTTTGGTAATCCTAAAACTAAGGAAGATGCTATCAGTTGTTTCAGTTTGCAGAAAGCTGATTCTGCTTCTGGTGTCCACTGCAATAAATCCTGTGCTGCCATCAGCTTTTTGAATATCAAATTAGTCAGCGGAGCAGATTCCAAAGCATAATTTGGTATCCAACTCAGACAAAAGTTAGTAGTTCCCAGGAAGGACATAATTTCCTTCTTGGTAGTTGGTCTAGGTGCTTGTAATATTGCCGTTTTTCTGTCTTCATCTAATATTCTGCCTTCTTTGGATATTACATATCCCAGGTATTTAACCTGTTTTCTCCAAAGCTGCAGTTTTGTTCTTGTTTACCTTGTGTCCTTGAGTAGCTAAAAATTGTAATAATGCTATGGTATCTTCTCTGCATTCTTACTGGGTGGGGGCTGCCAGCAGAATGTAGTCTACGTAAAGTAAAATCTGACTACCTTTCGGTGGGATAAATCCCGCCAGGTTACTTGCCATTTCTTGTGCAAATATCATTGGACTTTCACAATATCCCTGTGATAATTTCATATATGTATACAGTTTCCCCTGAAATGTAAATGCAAACCAATGTTGGCTGTCTGGGTGTATCGGTATAGAGAAAAATGCTTTGCTAATATCTACCAAATATCTGATGTCACCACAACTTGACAAAGGAATTCCATCCCTCAGTAGCTTCATGCAACAAACTGCTGTTTTGGCAAAGGGTGTGTTGCTGCAGAAGTGGATCTGCTACACAAGTAATTCAGCAAGACCTACACCTATAAGCAGGTCAGCTGAACATGCTGCAGCATAGTGAAGACAAGACCATACTATCACTCTGCAATGCAATCAATCCATATGTTGATGGGGCTGCCCCAGACGCAGAAAAAACTTGAGGGATGGCAAGGCACAAGCACATAGGCAACACCATTCAGCAATGCCAAATATATATACATCACATAATGATCAACTTGGTATTCTGAATAAAAAGTGCATTATGCCAGTTATGCACCAAGTCACAGTTTACACAGACAGCAGCACAAATGGGAATAACTAATATGCTAATGCACCACTCAATAAGGGTAAGCAATATGCACTCACAAAGCTGTTGAATCCGCTGAATAGAAGTTGTAGATCAGTATGTATGTATATCTTAAAAAGCTTTCCAAGGGCTTGCATATGTGTATAAATACTGAGTGTGTGCAAGCTACACTGCCATTTTGTAGAGAGCTATTGTGATGTAAGCATGCATATATGTAATGGTCTGGCAGTTAATCAGTTCACTTATATTTTATGTTGCTGCTATTCATCCTGATGTGTTTCTATGTAATAAAACATATAAACAAACTACCCCACCTGTTCATCTTGAATTATAACATAGGACGAGTGACATGGTGTCAGAATGGGATCCAGAATCAAGTCCAAGAGGCACTCTGTTAATGTTGCAGGAATACAGAGGGATGGATCATCCCTACTGCACATACTACTCGCAAAACAGGTCAGAAACAAATTCCAGGTACTAAAACTTGCTTAAATGATTTCTTACTTGAAAAATATAAAATGAAGCACTTAGAATGCTCAAAACAAATTTCTAATTAAACGAAATGCCTGAAACTGTGACATATTGATATAAATATTAAAAATAGTTACGAAAATGTTTGAAATAATGTCCGAATTGCATAAAGTGTATAAAATAAGGAAAATGACCATTTTTTTGCTATAGCTACTTTTTCACACTAAGGCTATTCAAGATATCTGAGGTGTACAAAGTATTAGTAAGTTTGTGCAGTATTACAGTACAGCAAAAAAAGAACACTGTCAGGGTAAGGTATCATCTCCCAAAAAAAGCACAAATCCAAAATCAGAAGAGGATGATACTCCACAACAAACGAAGCAAAACCAGATGAATGAAAAGACAAGTCCTTTATTCGAATAAGTAAGCGCTTTCACGTTGCTTGGAACGCTTCATCAGACTTCAAACCATAAAATTTAAATCAACTTATATATAAGTAAAACACCAATGAAAAACACATTAGCAAGTCACATGCAAGTTACAAAAATACATCATTTCCTTTCCATAAAAATTATATAAATATATCATAAAAATCTCATGTTAATAAATGAATAGTAGAAGTAAAATGTTAAAACATACTAAAACATATATTACATAATGAAACATATTACTACTGTTTAATGTTTCAAAGGTTTATCTAATAAGAATGGTCTCAATGAAAATTGATCCTGCATAAAATGTTATTGTTTCTATATAGGAAAGACTAATAGAACCTTAAGAGAAAGGATACGAGAGCATTTGTATGCTATACATAGAGAGAATGAAGGGAATTGCCCTAGCCAAGCATGTACTACAAAATGACACCACACATGCCTTTAGATTTTTAGTAATAGGACAGTTAACAGAGACTGGAAGACTTGGTAATATTGGCAATAAGACAGAAAAAGCTGAGGCAAAATGGATAATTAAGCTATCTGCGAATAAAGGTCATGGTCTCAATGATAAATTTTCATTGAGACCATTCTTATTAGATAAACCTTTGAAACATTAAACAGTAGTAATATGTTTCATTATGTAATATATGTTTTAGTATGTTTTAACATTTTACTTCTACTATTCATTTATTAACATGAGATTTTTATGATATATTTATATAATTTTTATGGAAAGGAAATGATGTATTTTTGTAACTTGCATGTGACTTGCTAATGTGTTTTTCATTGGTGTTTTACTTATATACAAGTTGATTTAAATTTTATGGTTTGTTGAAGTCTGATGAAGCGTTCCAAGCAACGTGAAAGCGCTTACTTATTCGAATAAAGGACTTGTCTTTTCATTCATCTGGTTTTGCTTCGTTTGTTGTGGAGTATCATCCTCTTCTGATTTTGGATCAGTATTACAGTACAGTTACTTCGCAAAATACAGCCATGTCAAAGCATATTTCACAAAGTACAGTATTTCTAAGTTTATTGTGCATTTGAATGTTATTATAAGTACCTGGTGCATGTGCATGTTCATACATAATTACAAGGGCCATGTTTGCAGTGTGTTTAAGCATACTTTGTTGGTATGGCTGAAGGATTTCGAAAATCTGGTCCACTTGTCTTTGATAATATTGCAGAGAACTGGAGAGTGTTTCAGCAAGAATACAATATTTTCATACAAGATGCATTTTCTGATTAAGATGCATGTGCAAAGGCATTTATTCTGCTTAATTTAGCTGGTTCAGAAGCCAGAGAGAGAGAGAGAGAGCATTCATTTGTGTATGCATCTGCTGTGTTTGTAGGAGACTGGGAAAAGTACAGTTGTGTACACTTACCATAAATGTAGATGTTAGAGTGTCTTCACTGTTGCAGTCATGACTGTAGGGGTTCTCCCCTGCCGGCAGGCAGTCCTCGGTCAGCTAGAATCCCAAAGTCTGGGTCCGGCGTCGGCTGCTCAGCCATGCTCCCTGACGTCAGAGCGCCAGGAGTACAAAGCTGGCAGCAGACGCCTTGTTCTCCAGTTTTTCTTGCCCCAGATGTCAGGTGTTCCAAAATGAGTAAGATCCCATACCCTTTGCAAATACACCTCAGAAGAAGGGTGAAGAAGGGAGCCACACAAAGGAAAAAATAAGAGGGGACAGGAGGGAGGGTAACCCAGACTGCAACAGTGAAGACACTCTAACATATACATTTATGGTAAGTGTACACAACTGTACTATGTTCGTGTTTCACTGTTGCAGTCATGACTGTAGGGTTGAATCCCTAAGCAGAATAAAAGGGAGGTGGTCAAAGTAGAGGGGGCGGCTAAAAGGCCCTGCAAGACTGCAGAAGCAAAGCCTGCCCTAGACTTAGAGTAGAGAGGTAGATTGAAGTGCTTGGAAAAAGTATGCACTAAACTCCAAGTTACAGCTTCCAAAATGTCTTTGGTAGGAACTCCCCTGAGAAAGGCAGCTGAAGTGGCAGCAGCTCTGGTAGAGTGAGTCCTTATACTCCCTGGGATTTGCTTTCCATGGTGTGAATAGCAAAATCTGATTCCATGAGCAATCCCTTGGGAACTTGAAGCATAAGAAACAAACAATTTCTCTGATTTCCTGATGTCCTTGGTTCTGTCCAGGTAAAAACATAGTTGTCTGTGTACATCCAAGGAATGCAAGATCCTTTTCCCTTTATTTTGAGGACTGGGGAAAAAAGTTGGCAAGTGAATAGTTTGATTTAAAGCCACTTTGGAAATCACCTTAGGCATGAAGGAAGGATTAGTCCTTAAAGACAAACTGTCTTGATGAAAAATAATATAAGGTTCCACAGCCATAAGAGCTTGCAACTCTGAGACTCTCCTGGCAGAGGTCAGAGCTAACAGGATGGCTGTCTTCCAAGATAAAAACTTGA
The DNA here is from genome assembly GCF_019279795.1 of Protopterus annectens. NCBI lineage: Eukaryota > Metazoa > Chordata > Ceratodontiformes > Protopteridae > Protopterus > Protopterus annectens. The sequence continues at coordinate 1,377,079,353 of NC_056725.1, read as the reverse complement.
CGTCAGATGTGGCAGCAGGCTCAAAAGGAGGTAAGGTGAGCTTTTCCAAAACATAGTTGAGATCCCAAGCAGGAATGGGTGGAGATCTAGGGGGCCTTAAGTTCTTAGCTCCTCTGAGAAACTGTCTCATGAGCTGGTGGGAAAAGATTGGAGGGTCTGTATTAAAATGAGCAGAAATAGCAGAGGCATGTATTTTTATGGAAGAGAAGGAGAGACCCTTTTGAAAGAGGTCCGTCAGGTAAAGTAAAATCAGAGGAATGTTAGGAATAAGAGGATCTGAATCCTGAGCCTGCATCCAGGAGCAAAATATTTTCCATTTTCCTGCATAAGATTTTCTAGTGCTAGGACGTCTGGCTTCTAAAATGACATCCATAACCTGCTTGGGTAGGAGAGAATGAATCGTAGACCCTGGATTAACCATGCCGCCAGGCTGAGAGTCTTGACATGGGAGTGCAGAACCTGACCCTGGTGTTGGGAAAGAAGGTTCGGAGTCTGTGGTAAAACCCAAGGGGGCTCCAGACACAGGTTTTTCAGTATTGGGTACCAAAACTGTCAAGGCCAATTTGGGGCCAGCAAGATTATCATCTTGGGTTTGTCCTGTTTGATCTTTAATAACACCCGTGGAAGAAGAGGTAGAGGCGGGAAGGCATACCCAGAGAGGTTTCTCCAACTGAATGACAGTGCATCCACTTTCCAAGCTAGTTCGTGGAATGTCCTGGTGCAAAAAATCTGTAGTTGATGATTGAGGTGGGATGCAAAGAGGTCTATGTGAGGACATCCCCAGACTGCTGTAATCATCTAGAATATTTCGGTGTCCAGCATCCATTCGTGTGGGTCCGACAGGTTTCTGCTTAGACGGTCTGCCAGGAAGTTTTGCTTCCCTGGTAGAAACTGAGCTTGAAGGTCCAGTTTGCAAGCTACAGCTGTGCTCCATAGATTCATGGCTAGTCTGCAAAGTGGATAGGAATGAGATCCCCCTTGCTTGTTTATGTACCACATAACTGTGGTGTTGTCTGTTAGTATCAGTAGTTGTCCTGGATGTAGAAGATTCCTGAAGGCCAATAGAGCCTTCTGAACGGCTAACATTTCCTTTAAATTGATATGCAGGAGCTTCTGATCCTTTGTCCAAAGGCCCTGCAGACAGTTGCCCTGAAAATGGGCTCCCCATGCATAATCTGAGGCGTCCGTGGTTAGTATCTGAGTGGCTGGAGGCAAACTGAAGGGTTTTCCTTTGTTTAGAGTACATGCCTTGGATCACCAAAGGAATTCCTTTTGAAGACAAGGTAGGACGGTAATCTGTATGTCTAAACTGTGGCAATGCTGAGACCATACACGTTTTAGGTACCACTGTATTTTCCTCATATGTAGTCTTGCATATGGTACGAGAAGGATGCAGGAGGCCATGTAACCCAAAGCCTGCAGGAATTTCCTTGCAGATAGCTGAGTTAGTGTTGCCAAGGTTTTGAAAGTTGAAGCCAGCTGTAATTGCTTTTCGTATGTCAAAAATGCCATCTGGGTTGTTGTGTTGAGAAGAGCACCCAGAAAGGGTGTCAAATTTGACTTTATGTTTACAGTGAATCCCAAGAACTTGAGAATATTCCGAACAAATTCTAGATGCTAGAGTAAGACATCCTTGCTGTCTGCCTGAATAAGACAGTCATCCAGATAAGGGTAAATTTGAATTCCCTTGAGTCTGCAATAAGCTACTACTGGAGCCAGGCATTTGGTGAAGACCCTGGGTGCAGTAGACAATCCAAAGGGCAGTGCAGAGAATTGATAGTGCCTCGATCTGGCCTTGAACCCGAGGTATTTTCTGCATTCCTCCCCGATGGGAATGTGTAAATATGCCTCCTTTAAATCCAAAGTTACCATCCATGCATTTTTGGTCAGCATTGGAAGTAGCTGCTGTAGAGTAAGCATCTTGAATTTTGGTATCTTGAGAAAAGTGTTCAGGACTGACAAATCCAGAATGGGTCTCCATGAATTTTGCTTTCTGGGGACTAGAAAGAGCCTTGAGTAAAAACCTTGTCCCATCTCTGAAAGTGGAAGTAGTTCTATGGCTTTCATAGCCAAGAGACCTTCCACCTGGTTTAAGGCCTCTAACCATTGATGTTTTGGAAGATCCGATCATCCGCTTGGTCTTGGTAGGGTATGAAAATGGAATTTGTAACCTCTTGAGACCACATCCAAAACCCACTTGTCTTGGGTTATACAAGTCCAATTTAGGTGAAAAAGAGAAAGTTTTCCTCCGAGAGGGGCTTCCAGGCAAGAAGTTCCTGCAGCCCAACAGAGGGAGTCATTGAGTTTGTTTTCTATGAGCTTGCGACCTGTCCTCTCCTCCCCTAGGAATGGAAGCAGTCCACTGTCTTGGTCTATAAGAGGCTTGCATTTGAGGCCTTCCTCGGGAGCGTCTGTACCTACCCATCTGAGGCCTGTCAGAATTGGGAAAGGACCAATTTTTAGTAGGCCAATTCCTACTAAATCTTAGTGGCTGTACTTGTAAGAAATCTTTAACCGTTTGCATGGATTTTGCCTTGTCCTCCATCTTCTTTATCACCTCTTCAGCTTTAGATCCAAACAAAACATTATGCTGAACAGGAGCATCCAATAATTTAGCTTTTACTTGATCTGGCAAGTTTTGTTCCTTTAACCACGCCCTACAAGAAGCCTCCAAGGCATCAAATCCACAGTGTAAACCATGCTTCCCAACTTGTTCAGTGGCATACATTAAGTCATGTAATTCCTTATCATCTGCACAGGCGGAAATGGAAGTTAACTTTTGTTTTAAAACAGACAGAAGAAATTGCTGGTATTTCAGCATATGAAACTGACAGTTTAAAGCCCTAACAGATAAAGTAGCAGAAGTGTACACTTTTTTGCCCCATCTTTCTAAAGATCTGGAATCCTTCTCAGTGGGAATGGGGTTTTTATCAGAAGCAGCCTTAACCCCCTTAGGACCCTGAGAAATGTTTTCAGGATCAGCAGTAGGATTCTTGTATAAAACTGGTGGGAATCAGGAAACCTATATCTATCTGGCTTAACAGGAGCTGGAGGAAAAGAGTCAGGAGTTAAGTTAGCCTCTGAAAAAGCATCATCCACAATATCCAAAATAGGAGGAATAGCCAGGGGTCTATGTTGGGGAAGAAGAAATTCCCCAAGTCTTTTCTTAGATTCCGAGTACTCCTGTCCTTCCCAGTGAAAATGTTCCCTCATTTCATGCAAAGTTTCCCCAAAAGAGAAATCCTCAGGGGGAGAAGCTGAAGGAATGGATTCCTCAGCATCAGTCCTCATAAGGAGGGAAAGAATATTCCTGGTCAGAAGAAGAAACAGAAGCCTGATCAGAGGAGTCATAATACACTTCCTGCCTTGGCCTTTTATCTGGAGGGGGATGTGAATCCCTAATCATAGTAAGTCTTCAGCCATCTTGAGTAACTGTTTGAGACTTGGGTGCCAGATCAGAAGAGGCCTGGGCTGCAGTCTTTGATTTGGAAGGAGTCTTTGCCTTTATTAGAAGCTGAGTAGGCCTGAAACCCCCTTCGGAAGCCGGTACCTGCACAGCGGCTCTGGACCCATCCGAAGGAGCATTGTCCGAAGGTCCTAAAACAGAAATAATCAAAGGCCTAGTTGGCTCCTCGAGGGAGTCAGTTTCGGCCATCTGTTCCAAAATGGCCAACGACAGAGGCTGCAAAAGCACCTCACTGACGACGTCCGAACCTGAATCTGCTTGTACGATATCGTCTGGTTTGGACCTCGGAGACCTGTCTTTATCCTTGCGTCATTTGTGAACTCCGGTAGCCGGAACCGTATCCGACAACATTTTGTAATTAAAATGCCTACCGAAGTAATGAAATGCAAAATCGTACCTTCGTTTAATTGTACGTTGATTGAATCTAGCACAAAACCGACAACTAGCTACGTCGTGGTCAGGGCCTAAGCAAGGAATACAGTAAGAATGAAAATCCTTATGAGGTATTTGCTTCCCACATGAAATACAATTAACTTTTTCTGACATCGGACTGGAGCAAGAAAAAAGTTTCCCAATGGGGTACTTAGCTTTGAGTAGGAGAAGAAAATCTTCGGACTGAAGTACATTTATAAAACAGTCAGGAGTCAGCCGACTGGCACTTGCGAACTGCTATCACCGCACGGCAAGAAAGACTGGAAAACATGGCGTCGGCTGCCAGCTTTGTACTCCTGGCACTCTGACGCCAGGGAGCATGGCTGAGCAGCCGACGCCAGACTTTAGGATTCTGGCCGACCGAGGACTGCCTGCCAGCAGGGGAGAACCCTACAGTCATGACTGCAACAGTGAAACACGATGAACATCCGCTATACAGTGGTACTGGCTGAATCATGGAAGACAGTGCTTAAAACGTACATTTGGAGAAATGTGTAACCCCCAAACGAATATTACGATGGAAAGGGACTTACTTTACATTGACGGTGAAACTTTTTAGCATATATAACTGACTTGAGAAACAAAGATAAAACGTGCATATTTGGTGATTTAAGGGATGAGTTAATAAAATCCCCAAACCAAGACCTCTGCAAGGATGGCAGGTGCTCAGGCTCAAAAAGCAAAACAAAAAAAGAATCAACCAGCACTCAACTAGAGCAAACATCTTTTAATGTACAAAAACAGACTGGTTTTGGCCCACTGGCCTTTTTCAATGTAAAACATCATCAGTACATACCCCAACCTTATATATCCAAACATAATGGAATAATTAAACCCCATTAAGCCCCATATGGAGCCTTTCTCCCTTGGCCTCCGCTGAAAATTGGCTTCATTCCAAGTCGGACTTTCCCGGTTAACAAATGTTAAATAAAAATAAATAATAAAAAAAAAAAAATTAAACAATTATCACAAATGTTCATTAAGACCAGGTGAAAACAGTCCCCTCTTTCACAATCCAAGATTTTTCTTTTCTATTTAATACATTATGGCAACCACTTTTCATTGACCTGTGTCCCAATACTCTATCAATAACAATAAATTTAAAGGTAGCCATTTTATGCATGATGGTATGTTTATATAAAGCATTAGCTGAATATTTATTTCTAATACTACTTAAATGTCCTGAAATCCATAACTTTAATGGTCTAGAAGTCTGACCAACATAAAAAGCTGTGCAAGAGCAGACTGCCAAATAAACAGCCCAATCACTGCTACAGTTACCAAACATTCTTATACAAAACACTTCAGATGTATTTCTACTTGAAAATTCTTTTGTTGAAGAAATAAATTTACAGAAAGAACAATGGCCACAAGGGTAACAACCAACCACTTGTGTGCCATCTATAGTAGTTTGCACAGAATTTGTTGAAGGCAATAAATGTTTGTAATGGCTAAAATAACTACTTAAAGTTTTTCCTTTCTGAAAAGAAAATGAACATCTTTGACCTAATAACTCACATAATCTATCATCTGTCAAAGGGATGTCCCAATGTTGTTGCACCAAATCTAGGAGTATTTCTGCCATAGGTAGTAGTAAATCTGATTTTTTTATCTGAGCAAAGGCCATCACTTCTATATTTAAGAAGCTCACTTCTTGGAAGTGAGTGTACCTGCCTACTGGTCTGCCTAACTTTAGCCAATAGGTACCCACGTTCAACAAAACTATTTATTAAATCTTTGTCAAAATGTATATAATCTTCAGTATTTGAGCAGATTCTACGTATTCTCAAACTGTGACTTGGGTATATTGGCCGTGATATGTTTAAGATGACAGCTGGAGGCGTGAAGTAACGTATTTGAATGGTGGGGTTTTCTATATAATGTACTGGACAAAGTCCCATCAGATAATATAGATACAGTAACATCTAAAAAAGGAACAGATGAAACATCATAATTTGCTATAAATCTACTACCCCACTTACTTTCATTCAAATACTGGATGAATTCCTGTAAATATACAGCGTCCAATTTCCACACCATCCAGCAGTCATCCAAAAATCTATGCCAGATGTCAGTTTCGCCAAGAAAAATATTATGATGCATATCATATATAAATGTTCTAAATACCCCATAAAGAGGTTGGCATAAATGGGTGCAAAAGATGCAACCATAGCTGTACCTCTGAACTGCAGAAAACATTTAGCATTGAAGAAAAATACATGTTTAGATAAAACATTCTCAGCCAAGCATAACAAAAATGCATTGAAACCAGGATTATATAAGGACATCCTATCTAACCAATATTCTAAAGCACATAGGCCAGCCCAATGGGGAATCCTAGAATACAAGGATGCAACGTCCAATGTACATAGTAACCAATTTGACTAATTGGGCATCAGAAATAATGTTCAGAAATTCGGTAGTGTCCTTTATCCTGGCTCGCACTCCTGATAACAATGGCTTTAAATAGATAGTAAGATAAGCAAACAGAGGTTCGGTGAGGGAGCCCTTACCAGAGACTATAGGTCTACCCGGGGGCTTCTGCATGCCCTTGTGAATTTTAGGAAGGAAGTAAAACTATTGAGAAGATGTATTTTTAACCTTCAGATGAAACATAGTACATTTATCAATAATTCCCTCACTAACAGCAGACTCCAAAAATACATCAATTTCCTTTTTGAAATCAAATGTGGGATCATGGGGCATACAAGTATAAAATCTACTATCTTGTAACTGATTATTTGCTTCAGTAACATACAAAGATTTATCCATTATAACTGTTACTCCACCTTTATCAGCTCGAACAATAACAATATTTTTATTATTTTTCAACTGTGTCAAGGCATTCATTTCTTCCATAGACAAATTTAAAGGAGAAACATATTGTTGACCATTTAAACCAAAGTGCAACTCCTTGAGTATGCAGTTATGAAATACCTCTACATTCTTGTTCATAGGTGGAACAAATGTTGATTTATTAAACTTGAAGCCACTGTTCTCACTAACACATTCAACATTCTGAAAATATAATTTCAAATTGAGCAGTCTGCAAAATGCATATAAATCTTCAACAAAGACATCTTCAGGGACAAAAAACTGGAATAAAATTTAGGCTTTTGCTCCATAACAAACACTCAGATTCAGACAGAACCACTGAATAGATGTTAATCACATTACTTGAAGACACTACCTGGGTTTCAAAAAGTTCAGCATTGCCTCCAGAGACCCATCAATTCCTATTTTGGACCTATGCTTCTTACCCCCCCTCCTTTTCCCAAAGATAAAGGGTCCAGTTCAGAATTCAGTGGCAGATTGTCTTGTACCACAGTACAGGACTTTTCGGTAGCTGGTGGCATTTGCTGCCCATCAACCTCTACATCCGTATATGATCTTCCCCAGAAGTATCACTCAGATTATTTTCAAAGTGGACTTGCTTCTTTTCCTTTTTTGTCCAGTAGGCATAAACTCTTTCGGAGCAAATCTAACATTTTTGCCTTTTTTACCATTTTTAATGTACTCAAAGGGCTTACCTAATTGGTAGTCCCTCAGATTGATTAAATTTACTTATTTTTCTTTCTTTTAAACTTTGTTCATAGAGAAGCAATTCTTCTCTAAGCTTATTGAAACATTCTTTATACATAACAGAACCCTCAAAAGATTCTGCCTTCTCAAATGTTTGAGCAACTTCAGGTATATATAAATCTATTTTTCGTTCATAAATGTCATGTAAAGTTCTAACAAACTGTAAAGAAGTTTTTTGCTGAATATCAGCCCAAGATGATAATAATATATCTTCTGGCTGACCAACTAAAGGTTTAATACGGACTTTCAGGCCCCTAGGAGTAATGCCTTTTTCTAAATAGGCCTTAAAAAGTCTTAAAAGCCACACAGAAGATCTTACATTTTTCATATGGTTTGTAAGCTGGTCAAAGTAGTACACATTCGATCAGGACTGCTTACTACCTGACTTCCCATAATATTTGTGTTACCCATCCCAAAAACCAGGATGTCTTCTTTATCTGCTGATAAGCCCTTTAAAATGGCCGTTAAATCCATAGTTTAAGAAAGCTGACTGTTTGTCACCTTGGTTAATACCACACAATATTATAAACTGCACACAAAACCAGCTCAATTAATATCAACCAGATAACAGTTGATAATAAAGCCCCAAATGTTATACCTTAACAAAAAGGAGCTTATAATAAAAAATATTAACACTTTATATGCAATCACAATACACCAAAATGTTGCAATGATGTATATCCCATAACAATCAACAATATTAAAGCACAGAGCAGCTATAACCAGGTCCAGAGAAACAAATAAATATATTTCAAAGCTCCAAGAATTTCCAAAAATATTCAGTTATCAATAAAGATGTTAAAGTCCATGTCCACATTATCCAGACTCTGTTAAGCTCATAATTACATCTGGCAGAATGGTATTCACTCTTCCATTCAATTATCACCAAAATCCGAAGAACCAACGGTGGAAATCGGATGCTGTATATTTACAGGAATTCATCCAGTATTTGAATGAAAGTAAGTGGGGTATTAGATTTATAGTAAATTATGATGTTTCATCTATTTCTTTTTTAGATGTTACTGTATCTAAATTATCTGATGGGACTTTGCCCAGTACATTATATAGAAAACCCCACCATTCAAATACGTTACTTCACGCCTCCAGCTGTCATCCTAAACATATCATGGCCAATATACCCAAGTCACAGTTTTTGAGAATACATAGAATCTGCTCAAATACTGAAGATTATATACATTTTGACAAAGATTTAATAAATCTTTTTGTTGAACATGGTTACCCATTGGCTAAAGTTAGGCAGACCAGTAGGGAGGTACAATCACTTCCAAGAAATGAGCTTCTTAAATATAGAAGTGATTGCCTTTGCTCAGATAACAAAATCAGATTTACTACTACCTATGGCAGAAATACTCCTAGATTTTTAGATTTGGTACACCCAACATTGGGACATCCTTTTGAAAGATGATAGATTATGAGTTATTAGGTCAAAGAGGTTAGTTTTTCCTTTCCGAAAAGGAAATGAAGTAGTTATTTTAGCCATTACAAACATTTTTTCCCTTCAACAAATTCTGTGCAAACTACTATAGATGGCACACAAGTGGTTGGTTGTTAACCTTGTGGCCATTGTTCTTTCTGTAAATTTATTTGTTCAACAAAAGAATTTTCAAGTAGAATTACATCTAAAGTTTTTTCTATAGGAATGTTTGGTAATTGTAACAGTGATTGGGCTGTTTATTTGGCAGTCTGCTCTTGCACAGCTTTGTTTTGTTGGTTAGACTTCCAGACCATTAAAGTTATGGATTTCATAACATTTAAGTAGTATTAGAAATAAATATTCAGCTAATGCTTTATATGAACATACCATCATGCATAAGACAGCTACCTTTAAATTTATTGTTATTGATCGTGTTGGGACACAGATCAATGAAAAGTGGTTGGCATGATGTATTAAATAGAAAAGAAAAATCTTGGATTGTGAAATTGGGGGGACCGTTTTCACCTGGTCTTAATGAACGTTTCTAATAATTGTTTAATGGGGTTCAATTATTCCATTATGTTTGGATATACAAGGTGGGGTATGTACTGATGGGGTTTTACATTGAAAAAGGCCAGTGGGCCGAAACCAGTCTGTTTTTGTACATTAAAAGAGGTTTTCTCCAGTTGAGTGCTGGCTGTTCGTCTTTTTATGAGTTGATAAAAGACAAACTTGTGTGTGGTATTAAAGATGATGCTGTGAGAAAGACTTTGCATAGTGACAGTGATTTAAATTTAAAGAAGGCCATTGAGATTTGTCATATATATGAGCTCAAAAAAAGCACACAAATATGTTTACAAATGAGAAATGCATGCTTCCAGTACCTTCTAGTGCTAATGTTGATAGTATGCAGCGCGTGGTTAAAAGAAACAGGCCCTAGCACATGGGGGCTGCTGCAGGTCCTGTAACACTCCCTGGGAAACCCCTTAGCTTTTTGGCAAATTCCAAGGCATGCACAGTCTCAATAAAGCACAATGGTGAGTCAGCAAAAGCATGTGTCTAAAAGAGAAAAGTGCTTAGCTTTTGGTCAGCAATGCCACAGATGTAAAAAGTGGAATCATTTCCAAAGATTTTCGAAATGAAACGAGGCTCATTCTTTTATTAAAAAGAGAACATTCAGAGACAAGTTGATCAATTAGAAAGCTGTGACCCTATTTTTTATGTTGATGGTGTGTTGGTTCTTAATGAAACAGTCAATGCAGTAGATTTATGAGCAAAGAATGAAGTACTGTTCGGATAAACAGGAGACCCATAGAGCTCAAAGCTGACACAGGTTCGAAGTGTAATGTTTGTAATGTAATGTGAAACATTTGCTAGAGTATGTGCTGGTGAGAAGCTTGATTTGGCAGAGTATGCAAACCTTGTTGCTTATGGTGGTGAAGAAATTCAGACCGAAGGCTCATTAGTGATTTCATGTTACTCTGCTGGGAACAGCTATGACTTGCAATTTTACATAGTCAAAAGGCATGTACAGTCATTATTAGGCTCAAAGACAGTTTCAAAATGGGAATATAATTTAATAAGGAAGTCCACACTAAGCTTGAATGACCACTGTTCTAATTTTGCCCAGTCCATTTTCTCTACCTATGCTGATCTTTTTGAGGGCAAACTAGGCAAAGTCCCAGTAGTGTACTCCATGAAGTTAGACCCTGAAGTCCGCCGTTGTCAGACCAGACCAGAAAGTTCCAGTAGCTATGCAGAACAGAGTCAAGACCAAGCTAGACAAAATGGTGCAGCAAGGAGTGATATGTCCAGTAGGTTCTTTTAACCCTACTGAATGGGTATCTTCCATGGTGGTAGCCCATAAGAAAATCTCATACGATATCAGAATATGTATTGATCCAAGAGATTTGACCAAAGCACTGAAAAGACCTCATTATCCAATGTGTACAGTGAAAGTCGTCCCTGCTCTTATGCCAAATGCCACTGTTTTTTCTGTCTTAGATGCAGAGTTCATTTTTGCAAATTTTGCTTGACCAAAAATCTTCATTGCTAACCACTTTCAGTACTACTTTTGGCAGGTATAGATTTTTGAGAATGCCATTTGAGATAAATTCTGCCAGTGAAGTCTTCCAGTGTGCCATGGAACAATTCTGTTCTGGTTATCTGTGTGCTAATATAGTAGATGATATTCTAGTAGGAGGTAATGGTGAAGCTGAGCATGACAGAAACCTCAAAAAAGTACTGGAAAGAGCCTGTGATGTGAATCTTAAGCTGAATCCTCAGAAGTGCAAATTCAGGCTACAAGAAGTTACTTATGTTGGTCATTTGTTTGCCAGTTCAGGCTTACAACCAGATCCTTCCAAGCAAACAGCAATTCTTGAGATGCCAGCTCCAGACAATGTTCAAGTCCTTTAACGTTTTCTTGGCATGGTTAATTATGTAGGCAAGTTCATTCCAGACTTGAGCCAACTTCCAGCACCGCTTAGAGAGTTGACATGCAAAGATGTATCCTGGTCATGGTCAGAACACTACCAGAGAGCATTTGATGTCCTGAAACAGAAAATTGCCAGACCACCAACTCTCAGATACTACGATGTTCACAAACCAGTAACTCTTTCTTATGACTCGAATTTTGTTCTTGTAGCAGTCATTCTTCAAGAGGGTAGAGCAGTAGCCTATGCATTCAGAACTCTAACTCAAACTGAGATGCAGTATGCGCAGAATGAGAAAGAGCTCTTGACAATTGTGCTTGCATGTTCAAAGTACCATGATTAATTTATGGTCGACCTGCTAATCAGATTGAAACACATCACCAACTTCTAGTCACTATTTAACATGTTTACTGGGAAAGTCTGATTTGGAACAAAGCCGATTTTCAGTGGAAGCCCAGGGAGAAATGCTCCAGATGTATGTCTTTGTAACATGGGAGGAAACCGGAGTACCCAGAGGAATCCCACACGAATCTAAGGAGAACATGCAGACTTCGCACAGAAGACACTCTAGCCGAGAATCGAACTGGAGCACCTCTTGCTGTGAGGCGACAACAGTACTGCTGCACCACTCACCGTCCATTTTGAGAAAGCTTATGCATACAGCTCCTGCCGGATTGCAATGCATGATGTTGAAATTGCAAAAAGTATAACTTCAACCCTGTCTACACAAAAGGCAAACTTTTTTATCTTGCTGATATATTATACAGATTACCCAGAAATACCACTGAAAAGCATGAAAATAAGAAACATGATTTTGAAGTCATGGAAGTGAGAAATTTTTCTTCCACACATCTTGATAAGCTTAGAAGTCACACTGCCTCAGATCCAATTCTTCAGCAGCTCAACCACTTTATCAGTCACGGATGGTTGTCAAAGCAATCTTGTTTACCAATATACCTGCAACCTTATTTTCCTTACAGAATTGAGATTTTGTTTGACAATTATATCATGAAATGTCCAAAAGTGATTGTTCCAAAATCTTTGCAATAAGTGTACAATACATTTTGCATCGTGGCTACTTCTACCAAAAGAAGGGCGAGAGGAGTAGTATTTTGGCTTTCTATGTCAAAGGATATTGAGAGAGTACTTTCATCTTGTTCCTTTTGTAATAATACTAAGCCACATCAACAGAAAAAAGAAGTTATGTACTCACCATAACGTTCCATCTGAGTAGTTGTACTTCATTTGTCTTCAACCTGTGGGATACGGATCCATATTGGATCTGAGCCGACAACTTTTGCTAGCATCAGCTCCGAGCTCCAGACTCCTCCCCTTACCTGTAATGCACCTCTACTGCCTTCCATCCTCAGATCGAGTTTGCTGAACTTATACTGAGAATCCAACCTGATAAATATACTTGTGACCTATACTGCAGCCCGTAGGCTGATCATGCGTCAAGGTCCGGGGGATGGAGGGAGGGATGGTTGAAGACAAATGAAGTACAACTACTCAGATGGAATGTTATGGTGAGTACATAACTTCTTTATCTGAAGTAGTTTACTTCATTTGGTCTTCAACCTCTGGGACAGAGTCCCCAGCTACTAAACTGCTGGGAGGCCCTCATGGAAGGATATTCCGGAGCACCGCAGAATCAAAGGATGCTCTCCTTCTGGAAGTCAAATCCAATTTGTAATGAAAAATAAATGTATGAGATTAGGACCAAGTAGCTGCAGAACAAATGTCATCCAAAGACACTCTAGACCAAAAGGCCGCAGACGTAGCCATGGACCTAGTAGAATGAGCTTTTACCTGACCTAGAGGAGACATGCTTCTGTCCTTGTAGACCTGCAGGATGCATGAAGAAATCCATCTAGCTATAGTGACCTTGGAGATGCTTTCCTTCTATAAACCCTTTTTGGGGAAACCTAACAATTTATCAGATTTACGGAAATTTTTTTGTCCTGTGCAAGTAGAATCATAACTGGACTATGAACACCCAACATGTGGAGTTTGTATTCAATCTTGTTCATAAAATTGGGAAAAAACACAGGCAAATTGATGGTCTAATTGACATTGACTGGTCATGCCACCTTCGGAAGAAAGGATGGATTAGTTCGAAGGGAAACTCTGTCTTTATGAAAAATCATGTACGGAAGTTTGATGGACAAGGCCTGTAATTCTGAAACCCTTCTAGCAGAGGTAATAGCCACCAGAAAAGCTGTTTTCCACGATAAAAATTTTAGATCTGCAGGTGAGGCAGAGCGATCAAAGCTTGAAGAACCATAGTAAGGTCCCACAGAGGAACAGGATCGTTGACTGGGGGAGCGTAACAAAAAAGGTTCCTTTGATAAAGGCTTTACACAGTCTGGAAGATGCTAAGGAGGCAGAATTCTCACCAACATGAAAATGAGAAATGGCAGCCAACTGAATTTTGACAGTAGAAGAACTAGCGCTGCGCTGGAAAATATCAGCTAGAAAATCAAGAATAGCGGAAATAGGGGCCATGAAAGGGTCTAAACTCCTTGAGAGGCCCAGAAAGAAAAACGTTTCCACTTACTGCGATAAACTTTTCTGGTCGAAGACTTATCAGCAGCTACCAAAATAGATCTGAGGAGGATAGTCCGGGAGTCCTAGCAATTATGGGAACTGGAGCAGCCAAGCTGTGAGCTTCAGGCTGTCCAGACTCAGATGAGGCACCCCTGTAGGGTGTGAAATTAAATCCCGAATAGGATCTAGCATCCAAAATTGAGCCAGAAGGTGGCACCAAAGGAAGGGAAACCATACTTGGCGAGGCCAGAATGGGGAAATGAGGATCACTTTGCTCCACAGTCGACAAGCTTTCTGCAGAAACCTCGGAATGAGAGGTACTGGGAGGGTAAGCATACAGAAGACCAGGAGGCCAAGCATGAACTAGAGCGTCTCTGGGGGACTACCCTGGCAGGGGGTTCAGAGTGAAAAACTTGCTGCACTTCGCGTTGGAAGGAGATGCGAAGAGATCGCAGAAAGGTTGACCCCACTCGCTGAAGATCTGTTCCGCTACCAACAGATTCAGAGACCACTCGTAAGGCATCAGAATGGTTTGACATAGCCTGTCCACTAGAATGTTGGACCATCCCGGAATGTGTGTTGCAATGAGAAAGCGATCGGTGGAGATCACTCATTCCCACACTCTCATGGCCTCACGACAAATAAAATCTGGTCCCTCCCTGTTTGTTGATATACCAGACTACTGACATGTTGTCCAACTGAATAGCAACCATACCCAGAGGACATTGATATGCAAGCTGGTCTCTATGGAGGAACCACAGGCTTTGGACTGTCCTGCCCGAACAATGCTCCCCCACCCGAGCTGGGAGGCATCCGTGGTCACTGTGGTTTGGGCCGGGGCTGGAACAAAGGGTCATCCCTCCAAAATGTCCGGAGAGCTCATCCACCATATGAGGGACGACCGACACACTCAACTTAGTTGGATAGGATAAGTCAATGGCAGTTCCAACAGGGACCATTGAACATACAGTTGTGTACACTTATCATAAATGTAGATGTTGGAGTGTATTCACTGTTGCAGTCATCACATTTGGGTTATCTGCTTGCAGTAGCCCTCAATTGGCCTGATTATCAAAGTCTTGGGTTTGGAGTCGGTTGCTGTCTCATCTTCCATGACATCAGGTAGTCAGGGGTATAAAGCATGCAGCCGACACCATTACATCAGTTTTTCTTGCCCCAGATATCAGGTGCCCCCATAATGGAAAGCAATTCTATACAAAGTTACACCTCCAACAAAAAAGCAAATACACCAAAAAGCTTTAAGCATAGTAAACAAGAATAGCTGTATAGTCAATAGAAGTCAGGGGGCTGGAGAGAGGGTAACCAGGATTGCAACAGTGAATACACTCGGAACATCTACACTTTTGGTAAGTGTACACAACTGTACTATGTTCTTTTTGTTTCACTGTTGCAGTCATCACATTTGGGTAGATTCCCAAAGCTAAGTATGGGTGGAGGTAATTAGATAGCATTAGGACCAGCTATAAGGCTATGCAAGACTGCAGTGGCAAAGCCAGCTCTGGATTTAGAAAAAATTGGCAAGTGGTAATGCTTGGTGAAGGTATGTACAGAACTCCAGGTACCAGCTTCTAGGATGTCCCTGGTAGAGACACCTCTGGGAAAGGCTGTAGAGTTAGATACAGCCTTGTTTGAATGTGGTCTTATCCCTTTGTGGGGTAGGTTTTCCATGATGCTTATAGCAGAAATGAATGCAATGGCCTATCCACTTAGAAATTGTTTGCTTTGAAATGGCCTTCCCCTCTACCCCTGCAGCAAATGCAACCAGCAGCTGTTCAGATTTCCTGAGAGGTTTAGTCCTGTCCAAGTAAAATCTAAGTTGTCTGTGCATGTCCAAGGAGTTGTCCAAGGAGTGCAGTATTCATTCCCCTTTGTTTTGTGGATTAGAAAAAAAGGTTGGCAAATGAATGGACTGATTAAGGGCCACACTGGATACCACCTTGGGCATGAAGGAGGGATTGGTCCCGAGACACCCTGTCCACATGAAAGATGATGAAAGGCTCCACTGCCATGAGGGCCTGTAATTCAGGCACCCTTCTTGCTGAAGTGATGGCTAGAAGGAAGGCTGTTTTCCAAGAAAGGAATTTTAACTCTGCATTTGCAGCTGGCCTCACAGTTAGACATTGCCCGTTCGATTCTCAGTTAGAGCGTCTTCTGTACGGCGGCATGCGTGAACGGGCATTCCTTCGTTGAAGGTTGTGCGTTAGGCCCGGCAAGCCAGCACGTAAAACTCTACTGCCAATCATTAGCGGACCGGAGTTCCGCTGTGGCGACCCCTAACCGGGAAAAGCCGAAGGACACAAATTTGCAGCGGGCTCAAAGGGAGGTAGAGTGAGCTTTTCCAATACAAAGTTAAGGTCCCAGGCGGGAGGAGGGGCTCTCCCGGGTGGTCTTAAGTTTTTGGCCCCTCTGAGGAATTGCTTCAGCAGTGGATGAGAGAAGAGGGGTGGTTCTGTATTGTAATGAGCTGAAATGGCTGAGGCATGAATTTTGATGGAGGAAAAGGAAAGGCGCCTTGTGAAGTATCTCAGTTAAGTATTGAAGAATCTGAGGTAAATTGGGCGCTGCTGTGCCCATCCCATGAGTCTGGCTCTAGGAACAGAATCTTTCCCATTTTTCAGCATAGGATTTTCTAGTACTAGGCCTCCTTGCTCCAGAATGACATCCATCACTTGCTTACTGAGGGGATGGTAATGGGGAGATCAGGTAATTAGCCAGGCTGCCAGGTTCAGGGTTTGAAGCTGTGGGTGCAGAATCTGGCCTCCTGCTGGGATAGCAAGGCAGGGGTCTGAGGCAGGTGCCATGGTGCCAGCAGTGACATTGCGCAAGAGGGGGCACCAGTGTTGGTGTGGCCAGTCTGGTGCAATCAGTATTGTTCTTGGTTTGTCCTGCTTGATCTTTAGTAGTACCTTGGAGAGGAGAGGCAGAGGAGGAAAGGCATAAACTGATAGGTGGGGGACAGGGCATCCACTTTCCAAGCTTGTTTGTTTGGAGTCCTTGTGCAGACTTTGTCCAATTGGTAGTTCTGGTGGGGGGGGGGGCAAACAGGTATATCTCTGGGCTCCCCCATTTGTTTCTCAACATGTTGAATATCTTTGGTTCCACTCGTGTGTAGGTCCATGAGATTTCTGCTTAGGTCACCCGCCAGTGTATTTAGCTTTCCTGGCAGGAATTGAGCCTGTAGGAGCACTTGGTAGCTCAAGGCTGTGTTCCACAGAGCCATGGCTAGTCTGCAGAGAGGATATGAGTGGGTTCCCCCCTGCTTGTTTATGTACCACATAACAGTGGTGTTGTCCGTCTTTACCAATAATTGTCATGAAAGAATGCAGTCCTTGAAGGCTGTCAGATTATTCTGTACAGCTAATATTTCTTTTTGATTGATATGCAGATGCATTTTACTTGGGTTCCATTTGCCCTGAATGCACTGCCCTGCCAAGTGAGCCCCCATGCATACTCTGATGTGTCTGTTAGGGTTTGGGCGGCAGGGGATAGAGTGAATGGCAGTCCCTTGTTTTGGTGGCAGGCCTCTGCCCACCAAAGGAACTCTATCTGTAGACAAGGTATGATAGGAATCACCGATTCTAGATCCTGAGAATGTTGACACCATAAGTTTTTTAGATTCCATTGTAGTTTCCTCATATGCAGTCTTGCATATGGAATTAGTAGAATGCAAGAGGCCATGAACCCCAGGGCTTGCAGTATTTTCTTTGCAGATAGCTGGGTCTTTGTGGCCAGTAGTTTGAAGTAGGATGTCAAATGAACTTGTTTCTCTGGCATGAGATAGGCCATCTGGGAAGTTGTATTCAAGCTTGTTCCCAGGAATACAATTTGTTGGCAGGGTACAAGATGTGATTTCTTTTCATTTATGGTGTATCCCAGAGAAGTTAGCAATTTCTTTACAAATGCCAGAAGATTTAATAGTATGTCCTGGCTTTCTGCCTGAGTGCAGATAACTGATAGTGCATGTAGCCTACTCTGAAGTGTAGGTATCCTTCTGCAAGATTCCCTTATTGGGATGTGCCGGTAGGCTTCCTTTAAATCCAATGTTGCCAACCAGGCATCTTTGCCTGGCATGGGAAGCAGCTGATGAAGAGTTAGCATCTTGAATTTTGGGATTACCAAAATGTGTTTAGGATAGACAGGTCCAGGTTAGGACACCAGGAATGGTCTTTTCTGGATACCAGAAAAAGTCTCGAGTAGAAACCTTGCCCCCAATTCTTCTTCTGGGACAGGCTGAATAGCCCTGATGCTTAAAAGAGAGGAATTGCTTTTGAGCCTCTGCCCACTGATTTGGGGGTAGGTCTGGCCAACTGTTTGGGGCTAGTAAGGAGTGGAATCTGTATCCTTGGGAAACTACATTTAAAACCCATTTGTACTGGGTAATGAGTTCCTAACTTTTTGCATACAGGGCAGTCTTTCCCCCTAAAGGAACAGTCAGTAGAGCAGGGCTTGGACGGTTTAAAGTCAAGTCACTGAGACAGTTTACCATGGAGGGGGGTGGAGTCTTACTACTCCCTGCTTTGGAAGTGGGACCCCCCCCCCCCCAATTTCTTAGGCCTGTTTGTACCTTGGGGCTGAAGCCTAGGTGTTCTGCTGGTTCTGGGTTTGGAATGAGAAGGCCTGGAAGAGGCAGGAAAGGAGCAATTCTTAGAGGGTCAATGCCTACTAAATCTGGGAGGCTGTACTAGCAGGAAATCTAACAGTTTGCATAGATTTAGCTTTTTCCTCCATCTTTTTAAGTACTTCTTCTGCTTTGTTGCCAAAGAGGCTGTCTTGGTTTAAGGGAGCATCCAGTAATTTAGCTTTAACATGATCTGGCAAAGATTGCTCCTTAAGCCAAGCATGTATTCTATGTACAGACCCAATGACAGCAGCCCTGCAAGATGCCTCTAATGAATCAAAACCACATTGCAAAGTAGGTTTTCCAACTTGTTCAGCAGAATGCATTAAATCCTGTAATTCTTTATTTTCAGCACAGTCAGGAATCAACATCATTTTCTGTTTAAGCAATCCAATAATATGCTGCTGATACTTTAACATATGAAACTGGCAGTTTAAGGCCCTAATGGCCAAAGTTGCAGAAGTGTATACCTTCTTACCTCATCTATCCAGAACCCTGGAATCTCTATCAGAGGCGGTACAATTTTTGGCAATAGTAGCCTTAATGCCCTTAGGTCCCTGTGAAATGGTCTCAGGATCCACAGTAGCAGTTTTAAAGAGGAACTTGTGAGTCAGGTACCCTGTAATACCTATCAGGTTTTCTGGGAGCAGGAGGTAAAGTGTCAGGGACCAGGCTAGATTCTGAGAAGGCATCATCTACAATGTCCAGTACAGGAGGGATAGCTAAAGGCCTGTGTTGAGGCAGGAGTAAGAATTCCCTAAGCCTCTTTTTGGAGTCAAAGTAATCCTGGCTTTCCCAGCGGAAATGCTCCCTAAGAGTATGCAAGGTTTCACCAAAAGAGAAATCCTCTGGAGGGGAAGCAGAAAGAATGGAGTCCTCCTCATCAGTATCTTCATAGGTAGATAAGGGCAAATCCCGGTCAAAGCAAACAGAAATTTCAGAATCCTGATCAGAAGAATCCGAAGGAAAATCAGTCCTAGGTCTCAGAGGGGGAAGGGTGGCTTTCCCTGATTAGAGTAATAAGGTCTTCAGACATTCTTATTTGTTTTTTTAGGCATAGGAGCCTGACCATGCGGTCTGGGTGTTGTTTTTTTTTAGGCATGGATCGAGTTTTAGGCCTGGAAGAAGAAGATGGCGTTTGTTTAATATGCAAGTCAGTAGGTCTGAATGCACCCTCAGAAGCCAGTTGCCTGCACAGTGGCTCCGGATCCATCCAAGGTAGGGACATCCACAGGTTCCACAGTCAAAGAAGCATCTCACGGCATACCAGATTCCAAATGGGTCTCAGTAGAGGCCTACGAATCTGAAGCAGTGGGCATCAGGGGCCGCGAAAGCGCCTGAGTACTGGCGAATTAGCGACTAGCTTAGGAGAAGTGTCGTCGGCAGCTTTGGACCTATGCGGTCTGTCTCTCTATATCTTTGCGTTTTTTCGGAATGTTTGTAGTCGGGTGGCTTACCAAAGCCATTTCTGGAAAATTAGAGTACCAAAATATTTGGATGCGTAAATGAACTGACAAAGAATAGTATGTGGTTTGAATAAGGCAGAAAACCGACAGCGAGGTACGTCGTGGTCTGGGTCTAAGCAAGGAATGCAGTACGAATGAAAATCTTTGAGGCATTTGCTTTCCACAAGAAATACAATTGTTAACTTTTAATGACATCGGTTTAGAGCAAGAAAAATTATCCCCAATGGGGTACTTAGCTTAGTTGAAGACTTCGGATCGGAAACTCGAAAATAAAAATTTCAGGAGTCTGCCGGCTGGTACTTGCGAACTGCTTCTCCTTCGGGCACTGCCCGGCAAGAAAGACTGATGTAATGGCGTCGGCTGCATGCTTTATACCCCTGACTACCTGACGTCATGGAAGATAAGACAGCAACTGACACAGGACCCAAGACTTTGATAATAAGGCCGACTGAGGGCTACTGCAAGCAAATAACCCAAATGTGATGACTGCAACAGTGAAACATGAACATCCACTTGCATTCACTGAAGAATCTGCATGTGTAACAGAGCACACGGGAGAAGAGTTATGGTCATCGCGATTGAGCCTAGGGTCCTCAACACTGATTCTGCCGTTGGAAGATAAGAATGGTAGATCAGACATACATCCTCAGATTTTGAACTCTCTCCGAGGTCAGGAATATTTTGCACTGAAGAGCATCTATCCTGGCACCAATGTAGTCCATCACCCGTACAGGATTTAGGAGAGATTTGGATGTGTTGATTGTTATGCCCAGATGCCAGGCAAGTGTCAGGAAGTAATCCTGGTTTGGGAAAGTAGATGCCTGGTGGGAGCAGTGAGGAACCAATCGTCCAGGTACGGACGGACCTGAATCCCCTTAAGCCTCAGGTGAGCCTCTACAACCGCCATCACTTTGGTAAACACCCTGGGGGCTGTGGTGACACCAAAGGGCAGGACTTGAAATTGGTAAGGATAGACTCCTAGCCAGAAACAGAGGAACCTCCTGGAGCTTCTGTGCATTTTTATGTGACAGTAAGCATCCTGTAGCTCTAACGAGCACATCCAGTCGCTCTCTTGCAGGTACAGCATGATGGACTGTAGCGTGACCATCCGGAACTTCACTGGCAATGGACAAGAGCAGGGTAGAGGGGCCTCAAGTCCCCCATTTTCTTTGGCACCAAAAAGAACCTGGAGTAGAAGCCTGATCCTGATTGATCTAGGGGGACGGTTTTGATGGCTCATTTCATAAGCAGCTTGGAAATTTCCTGTGCTGCTGCCTCCCTTTGCGTGGGTGGTGTGTCCGGGAGGTGTCTGGGAGATGTAGGGGAACCCACGAAGGGGATAGAGTATCCTCTGGATATGATTTGAAGCATACAGCAGTCCGTTGTTATGGGCTCCCATGCCATTGGGTGCAAGGATAATCGTTCCTCGACTGCCTCCAGAGTAGAGCAGTCGGGCAACCCCTCAGGGTTGCTGCCCGGGTCTGTCAGAGAAAGGTTCTTAAGACCAGAAGTTCCGCGGACCCCCTCTGCGCCGGCATCCATTCGGTCCCCCTCTACCGCTGGGGGAAGAAGAGCCCTGAGTGTCCCAGGAATACTAAGACTTCCGGAAATTACAGTTTTGTACCTACCATAAATGTAGATGTCCGATAGGTATGCAACTGCAGTCCTGACATATGGGTTGTCCTGCCTCAGGCAGCCCTTCGGTCGACCGGATTCCAAAGTCTGGGTCCGGCGTCGGCTGAAGTCGCCCTTTCCCCGGCGCCTGGGGTATAAAAGCATCAGCAGACGCCATCTTCTTCAGTGTTTCTTGCCCCAGATGCCAGGTGCCCTCTAAGGAAGGATAAATTTTGAAAAGAGAAAAAATTCCAGACAAGTACAACAACATAAAAACAAATACACCATAAAAGATTACCCCAGGTAGCTAAAATGAGGGGTAGAAACCCAAAAGAATACCACAGAGGGGTAGGTGGGAGGGAAAACCTGACTACAGTTGCATACCTATCGGACATCTACATTTATGGTAGATACAAAACTGTACTATGTCCTTCAAGGACGCAACTGCAGTCCTGACATATGGGTTGAATACCATAGCCAACCTGGGGGTGGTAGGCACCAAGACAAAGATGGTGTAGCTAAAATGCCCTGCAGGACTGCAGAAGCAAACCCTGCCCTGGATCTGGAATATAAAGGCAGGTTGTAATGTTTGGAAAATGTATGCACGGAGCTCCATGTAGCAGCTTCTAAAATGTCCTTTGTTGCCACTCCTCTTAAAAAGGCTGTGGAGGTGGCTGTAGCTCTGGTGGAATGTGGCCTGATGTCAGCTGGCACAGTTTTTCCATGAAAAGAGTAGCAGAATCGAATGCAATTTCCAATCCATTTAGAAATTGTCTGTTTGGAAATTGCTTTTCCCTGCAATCCAGCAGCGCAAGCTACAAAAAGCTGGTCAGATTTTCTGAAAGACTTTGTTCTGTCCAAGTAGTAGCGCAACTGTCTGTGTATGTCCAAGGTGTGCAGAAGTCTCTCTCCTTTATTTTGAGGATTGGGAAAGAAGGTAGGCAGGTGAATAGCTTGATTCAGGGACACCCTCTGGATACCACCTTTGGCATGAATGACGGATTGGTTCTCAAAGAAACTCTGTCCTGATGAAAAATGAGAAATGGTTGTATTGCCATAAGGGCCTGTAGCTCAGAGACTCTTCTTGCTGAGGTTACTGCCAAGAGGAAAGCTGTCTTCCAAGACAGAAATTTCAACTCTGAAGA
Organism: Protopterus annectens; assembly: GCF_019279795.1. Classification (NCBI taxonomy): domain Eukaryota; kingdom Metazoa; phylum Chordata; order Ceratodontiformes; family Protopteridae; genus Protopterus; species Protopterus annectens. Next base: position 1,377,056,592 of record NC_056725.1, on the reverse strand, counting down.
TGCTGCTGGTTCAAAGGGAGGAAGAGCTAATTTTTCCAGCATGAAGTTGAGGTCCCATGCAGGCACTGGTGGTTTCCTTGGAGGGTTGATGTTCTTTATACCTCTCAGAAACCGTCTTAGCAATGGGTGAGAAAATACAGGCGGATCAGTGTTATATTTGGCAGATATTGCTGAAGCATGTATTTTTATGGAAGAATATGAAAGGCCATTGTGGAGCATTTCAGCCAAATATTCTAGGATCTGTGGAATGCTCATCACTGATGGGTCTTGACCCGTTTTGCTGTTCCAGATAAGAAATCTCTTCCATTTTGCTGAGTATGTTTTTCTAGTGGAAAGTCTGCGCGCCTCCAGGATGATATCTTTTACCCTTTTGGAAAGTGTATCCTGAGGAATAGTCATGGAATCTTCCAAGCTGGGGTGTAGTGTGCTGTGTCAGAAGAAGTGGCCATTGAGGAAGGAGCCACAGATTGGTGTGTGTCAAGCTCCGTAGCAGTGGGTACCAGTGTTGTCTTGGCCAGTCTGGAGCTATCAGTATGACTTTCGGCTGCTCTGTCTTGATCTTTAGTAACACCTTGGTCATCAAAGGAAGAGGTGGGAAGGCATATAGTGTTAGAGAGTTCCAATTGAAGGAGAGAGCGTCCACCTTCCATGCTTGAGGATGGTATGTCCTTGTGCAAAACTTTTTCAGATGGTGACTGAGGTGGGAGGCAAAAAGATCTATGTCCGGCCTTCCCCATGCTCGAGTTATTTGTAAGAAAATGTCTGGATGCAACATCCATTCGTGTGGATCCATGATGTTTCTGCTTAGGCTGTCCGCCAGAACATTGTCCTTCCCTGGTACAAACTGGGATTGTAGCTCTATTTTCAATTATAGGGAAATATCCCAGAGATTCATTGCCAGTCTGCAAAGAGGGTAGGAATGGGTACCTCCTTGCTTATGTACCACATAACTGTGGTATTGCCTGTCTTTATTAGTAGATGGCCCTGATGCATGAACTTTTCGAAGGCCTTGATTGCGTGCATCACTGCCAGCATTTCTTTTTGGTTGATGTGCAGGTGCTTTTCTTTTTGTGTCCATTGTCCTTGAATGCATCTGCCCTCCATGTGCGCCCCCCATCCATGGTCTGAGGCGTCTGTTGTTATGGTTTGACTTGTATGAGGCTTGCTGAAAGGCAGACCTTTGTTTATCTGGCGTGCTTGGGCCCACCACAGAAATTCCTTTTGAAGGCATGGAATGAGTGGGATCAATGCTTCCAGGCTGTGGCTGTGTTGAGACCATAGACTTTTAGATACCATTGTAGTTTCCTCATATGCAGCCTTGCGTGTGGAATCAGAAGAATGCAAGATGCCATGAAACCCAGGGCCTGCAGGATTTTCCTTACAGTCATCTGGGTGTGTGTTGCTAATTTTCTGAAGTATTCTGGTAATTGTTTTTGTTTTTCTTTTGTCAGAAACGCCATCTGGGTGTTTGTGTCCAGTGTGGCACCCAGGAAAGGTATTTGTTGGGATGGTACGAGACTTGATTTCTGAATATTGACTGTGTATCCCAAGGCCTGCAGTAGGTGAATGACATAGTCCAAGTTTTTTAACAAGGCTTGTTGGCTGTCTGCTTGTATAAGGCAGTCGTCCAGGTAAGGGTATATTTGTATCCCCTGAAGTCTGCAATGTGCAATTACTGATGCCAGGCATTTCGTGAACACTCCGGGCGCAGTAGATAAGCCAAAGGGCAATGCTGAGAATTGATAATGCTCTGAGCCTGCAAGAAATTGGAGGTATCTTCTGCAACTTTGTCTGATTGGGACAAGCAGGTATGCCTCCTTGAGGTCCAGAGTTACCAGCCAAGACCCCTTGCCCAGCATGGGAAGGAGTTGCTGTAAAGTCAGCATTTTGAATTTTGGCACAATAAGGTAAGTATTCAGTGCGGACAAGTCCAGAATGGGTCTCCATTGGTTTTCTTTTCTTGGAACAAGGAACAGTCTTGAATAAAATCCTTGGCCTTGTTCTGCAGAAGGAACCTTTTCTATTGCTCTTATTTGAAGTAGGTTTGTTATTTGTTTGAGTGCCTCTGCCCTTTGATTTGGTGGCAGTTTTGGCCTGCCATGTTTTGTTGGTGGGTTCAGGCGCCTAGGCATCGAGACATTTCCCCTGTGGTACATTTGACTGGAGACAAATGGCTGAAATGACATTCAGCTGCAGAGAAATATGGCTGTTTGCAAATTCCCTGTGGGCAAAGAGAAGAATGTGTTGTCATACCTACAACTTCAATAACCAAATGCACAGGGGGAAAACAAACAGCCATATTTCTCTGCAGCTGAATGTCACTTCAGCCATGTGTCCCCAGCCAAAATGTATCGCAGGGAAATGTCTCGCTGCCTAGGCGCCTGAACCCCTTGTTGGTAGCGTATGAAAATGGAATCTGTATCCTTTGTCTATTATGTCCAGTATCCATTTGTCCTTTGTAATATTGTGCCAATTTTGTGAGAATAAAGATAATTTTCTGCCCAAAGGTGCTTCTAATTGAGCCCTGGATGGCAGAGTCAAGGTCAAGTCATTGAGATTGTCCCTGCGGAGCAGTGGAAGGTCCTGCCCCACCTCTCTGGTTCGGAGGCTGCCATTGACGTCCTCTGTAGGAGCCTCGAGTTTTCCCTCTACCATGTCTGTTTTTGCCTGTTTGAAATTTGTCTGTGTCTGAAAAGGACCAATGCTTAGAAGGCCAATCTTGGAGGCTGTACCTGGAGGAAATCTTTGACTGTTTGCACTGATTTTGCCTTTTCCTCTATTTTCTTTAAAACCTCTTGTGCAGTAGCACCAAATAGCTTATGTTTCTCTAGTGGTGCGTCCAAAAGCTTAATTTTCACATGGTCTGGCAATATTTGTTCCTTTAACCAAGCATGTCTGTGCATGACCGCACCTGTCATTGCTGCTCTACATGAAGCTTCCAATGCATCATATCCACACTGAAGGAAATGGTTGCTAACCTGCTGAGTATTATAAACCAATTCCTGTAACCCCTTTCTATCTAATGGTTCAGGGGAAGCCAATTTCTTTTGCAAGTCATCCAACATGTATTCCTGATACTGAATCATATGAAATTGACAATTTAATGCTCGCATAGAAAGGGTGGAAGATGTATATACTTTCTTGCCCCAACTTTCTAAAGCCCTAGAATCTCTTTCCGAAGGAAGTGGATTCTTAGCAGTAGTGGAGGAAACCCCTTTAGGCCCCTGAGAAATAGTTTCAGGGTCAGCAGCATGGCCCTTGTACAGAAATTGATGTGTGTCTGGGACCCTGTAGTACCTGTCTGGCTTGACAGGAGCAGGGGGGAGGGAGTCAGGGGAAACACTAGATTCTAAGTACACATCATCTAAAACATTTAAAACTGGAGGAACTGCTAAGGGTCTATGCTGAGGTAGCTTTAAAAATTCCCTTAACCTTTTCCCAGAATCTGAGTATTCTTGGCCTTTCCATTTGAAGTGTTCCCTCATGGAATGAAGCGTTTCCCCAAAGGAAAACTCCTCAGGAGGAGAAGCAGAGGGAATGGATTCCTCCGCATCAGAATCCTCGTAGGCCGGGAAGGCCTCCTCCTGGTAGTCTGAATGTGCAGAATCACCTGAGGCCTCATCGGAGGACTGGGGATCTACCTGCTCAACCCTAGGCCTCTTGACAGAAGGCGGCTGAGAGCCTCCATCTGGATGTGGCTGAGAACCCCTAATTAAAGAAATAAGGTCCTCAGCTAAACTTAAAATTTGAGAACCAGAAGTGGATCCCAGAGAAACAGATCTTGGAGGGAGAGACTTAGCCTGTTTGGCAGCCTTAGCACGTGTGTAGGCCTTAATGGACATAGACACTGGAGGCCTGGCAGCCCCGCATTCTGGAGTAGTCTTATCCACAGAAATGGTATTAGAAATATCCTGGGCTACGGTCTCAGAGGGGAGAACAGAAACCGGCACCGAGCTGGCCTCCGGTACCGAAGTAACCGGTGGGGCGGTGTCGGTCTGTAGCGGTTGTGAAACCGGCTCAGAAGAGACAGAGACACTCACGGTAGGCCTAAGCGTGGTGTCGGCCGAGACTGCGGGTGTCGGTCCTTATCCTTCCGTTTTTTAGGTAAATGTGCTGTCGGAAGCTCCGACGGCATGATATAACAGAAATCTTCCCCAAAATAATCCTGTGCAAACTCTGTCCGATGCCTAAGAGTGCATTTATTGAAAGAAGCACAAGCTGTACAGGCAGACACGTGTTTTGGGCCTAGGCAGGGTAAGCAGTAAGAGTAGAAATCCTTATGAGGTATTTCTTTCCCACAAGTTAAACAATTAACTTTTACAGTTTTATCTGACATCAGCTGAGGCAAGAAAAGGTCCCCAACGGGGTACTTAGCTTTTTTGAAGACTTCAGTAGCTGAAAACACAGGAGCTGGTCGACCGGCACTTGCGAACTGCTTCTGCTTCGGGCGCCGCGCGGCAAGAAAGACTGAAGAAGATGGCGTCGGCTGACGCTTTTATACCCCAGGCGCTCTGACGTCGGGGAAAGGGCGATTTCAGCCGACGCCTGACCCAGACTTTGGAATCCGGCCGACCGAAGGGCTACCTGAGGCAGGACAACCCATATGTCAGGACTGCAGTTGCATCCTTGAAGGACATCCACATCTTCTTCTGCCCTCTCTGGTTCCGAGAAAGGACCTTTGAGGGTTAGAGAAGCAGATCCCGACGGCAGACAGTGTCTTCCCGTCCTTCTCACTCTGGACTAATGTCTCCTTAATGGTCTTACCAAAGAGTGTAGAAAGTACAGTTTTGTACCTACCATAAATGTAGATGTTCGAAGATCCACATTGCTGCAGTCCTAACACTTGGGTAGTCCGCTGTCCCAGTCGGCCCGAATACCAAAGTATATGGCTGACGTCGGTCAAGGCGCATTAGTCTGACGTCAGGACACAAATGCGCATGACCGACGTCATATCCTCAGTCTTTTCTTGCCCCAGATGTCAGAAGACCCTAAAAAGATAAGGCTAAAACCAAAAAACACCACACACTCCTGCACCAAATATATATACAATATATACAAATTTACAAGAGTATAACCTCACCCACACAACCACCCCTAAACACAGAGGGGAAGGAGGGAGGGCAAATTGGACTGCAGCAATGTGGATCTTCGAACATCTACATTTATGGTAGGTACAAAACTGTACTATGTTCTTCATACCACATTGCTGCAGTCCTAACACTTGGGTAGAATCCCAAAGCAGAGGTAAGGGAGGCTGGCAAATCATAAGGAAGCAGGAGCTGACAACATGCCCTGCAAAATAGCCGTGGCAAAACCAGCCCTAGATTTAGAGTAGAGAGGAAGGTGGTAATGCTTAGAGAAAGTATGCACTGAACTCCAAGTAGCTGCCTCCAAAATATCCTTAGTTGCCACCCCTTAGAAATGCTGTAGAAGTGGCAGTAGCCCTAGTGGAATGAGGCCTAATCCCAGCTGGAATCTCCTTGCCATGATGGGAATAACAAAATGCAATGCAAAACCCAATCCACTTAGAAATAGTTTGTTTTGACACAGGCTTGCCCTGAGAACTCAAAGCAAAAGAAACAAACAACTGCTGAGACTGCCTAAAATCCTTAGTCCTGCTTAAATAATAACGCAACTGCCTGTGTACATCTAAAGTGTGCAAAATCTTTTCCCCCTTATTTTGGGGATCTGCATAAAAGGTAGGCAAATGAATAGTTTGGTTTAAAGCCACACTAGAAACCACTTTAGGCATAAAGGAAGGATTAGTACGTAAAGATACCCTATCCTTATGAAAAATAAAGAAAGGCTCAACCGCCATAAGGGCCTGCAATTCAGACACCCTTCTTGCAGATGTAATGGCTAACAAAAAAGCAGTCTTCCATGACAAATATTTCAATTCAGCAGTAGCTGCAGGCTCAAAAGGTTGTAGAGTGAGTTTCTCCAACACAAAATTGAGGTCCCAAGCAGGAGTAGGAGCTCTATTGGGGTCTTATATTATTTGCCCCTCTAAGAAATTGCTTGAACAAAGGATGAGAAAACAATGGTGGGTCACAATCATAGTGAGCTGAAATTGCTGCAGCATGAATCTTAATGGAAGAGAAAGACAAACCTTTGTCCAATAACTCAGTAAGATATTGAAGAGCCACACTCAAATTCGGCTCAGAAACATCCAAATCCTTTGCTGCACACCAAAATAAAAATCTCTTCCATTTTCCTGCGTACACTTTCCTTGTACTAGGTCTTCTGGCTTCCATAATCACATTCAAAACTTGTTGAGGAAGCTGAGACCTGCTATGGTTCAAAACAGAATATGCCAAGCTGTTAGATGAAGAGAGTGAAGCTTGACATTGAGCAGATGCCCGTCCTTCTGAGACAATAGGTGTGGAATCAAAGGTAAGGGCCATGGAGGCTTCCTTACCAGACTCCTCAGCAATGGGTACCAGTGCTGCGAGGCCAATCCGAGCTATTAAAATCATCCTTGGCTTGTCTTGTCTGACCTTTAGAAGTACCTTTGGGAGGAGAGGCAGAGGTGGAAAGGCATACACATGAAGATTTTTCCAACTGAAAGAAAGAGCATCCACTTTCCAGGCTGTGTGATGAAACCTTTTCGTGCAAAACTTTGGCAGCTGGTGGTTTAGTGGAGAAGCGAACAGATCTATGTCTGGAGTTCCCCATGACACTGTCAATGTCTGAAATACATGAAGATCCAGTTTCCACTCGTGGGGATCCATGATTTGCCTGCTTAACACATCTGCTAAGGAGTTCTGTGCTCCTGGCAGAAACCTTGCTTAAAGATTAAGCTGCAAGCTTAACGCAGTCTCCCACAAAATCATTGCTTGCCTGCATAGAGGATAAGAATGTGTTCCCCCTTGTTTGTTGATGTACCACATGACAGTTGTGTTGTCTGTGTTGTCTGTTAGAATCAACACCTGCCCTGGAAGAAGTAAATCCTTGAAAGCCAGTAATGCAAACTGGACTGCTAACATCTCCTTCATGTTGATATGTAGATGCTGCAGTCTGGCAGGCCACTTGTCTTGTATCCACTTTCCATTCAGATGAGCTCCCCAAGCTGTGTCTGAGGCATCTGTCGTTAGAATCTGACTCGCCTCTGGCCGGGTCACAGAGAGTCCCTTGTTTAGGTGACATTCCTGAGCCCACCACAAAAATTCCTTTTGAATGCAAGGTATTATTTGAATGACAGTGTCCAAATCCTGGCAGTGCTGTGTCCATACATTTTTGAGATACCATTGTAGCTTCCTCATATGCAGTTTGGCATTGGGAAGTACCAGAATACAAGATGCCATGAACCCTAAGGCTTGAAGGACTGTCCTTGCAGTCAGCCCGGACTGATGAGATAGTTGATGGAAGTAAAGAGAAAGATTCTTTTGTTTGTCCGGGGTTAAAAGGCCATCTGGGTTGCTGTATTCAGTCTCACACCCAGAAAGCACATGTCTTGAGAGGGTACTAGACTGGACTTTATTTCGTTCACAGAATACCCTAGGCATCTTAGCACTGCTATCACATATTCCAAATGTTGAAGAAGCACGTCCCTTCCTTGAGCCAGAATCAGGCAATCGTCCAAATAAGGATAGATTTGTATTCCTTTTAGCCTGAAGAAAGCTATCACTGGAGCCAGAACCTTTGTGAATACTCTGGGCGCAGTAGATAAGCCAAAGGGCAATGCAGAGAACTGATAATGAGAATTCCCAGCTCGAAAACGCAGATACTTCCTGCAAATTAGTCTGATAGGAACATGAAGGTAAGCTTCCTTGAGATCCAAAGTTACCATCCAGTGATCTTTGCCCAGCAGAGGTAAAAGCTGTTGTAACGTCAACATTTTGAACTTGGGAATGTCCAGATAAGTGTTGAGGATAGACAGATCCAAAATTGGTCTCCACGTGTTCCCCTTTTTTGGTACTAGGAACAGGCGAGAATAAAATCCTAGGCCCCTTTCTGGCACAGGAACCGGCTGAATGGCCCCTATTTGGAGCAACAGAGAAATTTGCTTGTGAGCCTCTTTCCTTTGTTGAGGAGGAATGTCTGGCATGCCTTTGAAAGGAGGCAAGGTATGGAAATAAAACCTGTAACCGTGGTGAATGATATCCAATACCCATCTGTCTTGGGTAATTAAACTCCAGTTTTCTTTGAAAAGTGCCAACCTTCCTCCCAAAGGTGCTGCCAGCCGAGAAGATTCTGGCAGCTGAAAAGGCAGGTCATTGTGTCTGTTTACGAAAGGACTGACCCCTGCCCTCACCAGAAGACTGAGCAGGTGAACTCCTGTTCTAGGCCTAAAAGAACCTTGAGCTCTGCCTCTACCACGTCTAGACCTACCCCTAGACTGGGAATCATAAGCAGGATATGTCCACCCCTTGGTAGGCCAATTTCTACTAAACTTGGAGGCTGAACCTGCAAAAATCTATAACAGTCTGCATAGACTTAGCCTTGTCTTCCATTTTCTTTAGAACTGCTTCCACCGTGAACCAAACAACACATCAGATTGTAAAGGAGCATCTAAAATCCTTGTTTTCACATGCTCAGCTAAATTCTGATCCCTCAACCAGGCGTGCCTGCGAAGAACGAACCAGTGGCAGCCACCCTCGAAGAGGCCTGCACAGCATCAAAACCACATTGCAAAGAATGCTTACCCACCTGTTCAGAAACATGAACTAAATCCTGCAACTCTTTACACTCAATACCTTCCGCCAAAGCATCTACCTTAGACTTTAATTGTGAAAGGAGATAATTTTGGTATTTCAACATGTGAAACTGGCAATTCAAAGCTCTCATGGCCAAAGTGGAAGAAGTATACACTTTCTTTCCCCATCTATCCAAAGCCCTAGCCTCTTTATCTGGAGGAACAGGATTTTTAACAGAAGCCTTAACACCTTTAGGCCCCTGTGAAACAGTTTCTGGGTCTGCCCTAGGACTCTAAAAAGATACTTATGAGCTTCAGGCACCCTATAATATCTATCCGGTTTAACTGGAGCAGGAGGCAAAGAGTCAGGGTTCAGAGAAGCCTCTGCAAAACATCCTCTACCACATCTAGAACAGGAGGTATAGCTAAAGGCCTATGCTGGGGTAGAAACAAAAATTCCCTAAGCCTTTTCCTGGAATCAGAGAAATCCTGACCTTCCCATTTAAAATGCTCCCTCATGGAATGAAGAGTCTCTGAAAATGAAAAATCCTCAGGAGGAGAAGCAGAAGGAGTAGAATCATCTACATCAGAATCAGAGTAAGGAGAATACTCCTGCAAGTCTTCAGCCGAAGACTCAGAAGCATCCGAACACTGCTCAAAACTCCCAAGCTCAGGTTCCACCCTAGGCCTCTTATCAGGAGGGGGCATAAAACCTCTAATCATTGTAATCAAATCTTCTGCCATCTTAAGCATATGCTTCTTAGGTACAGACCCTGAAGAACTAGGGGTAACTCCTGAAACAAAACCTGGCCTGCCCCTGGGAGAAGCCTTGGAAACAGCAGCGGAGGGCCTAACCACCTTAGGAAGGGAGGGAAGAACAGCTACCTGAGAAGCCCCTTCCGCCTGGCCTACCTCCTGAGAGGTCACATCTTGCAGTAATAAAGTCTCTCCCTGGGATTCCAAAGAAATTTCTGGCTGAACCCCTGGCTCCACCGAGCCCTCTAAAGAACCGCCGTCCGGGACGGACGGTTCTTCCAGCCTAGGCTTTGCTGTTTTGTCCTTGCGCTTTTTGACGAAGCGGGCCGGAGCATCCGGCGGCATTTTATAATTACACCGCTTCCCAAAACTAACCTGGCACAATCTAATCTTCTCTTTATAGTGCGTTTGTTAAATCTAGCACAAGAGCGACAGCCAACAACGTCGTGCTCAGGCCCTAGGCAAGGTATACACAAGGTATGGTAATCCCTATGAGGTATCTGTTTCCCACAAGAAATACAGTTATTCACTTTTTCTGACATCCGGTAAAATACTGAGGCAAGAAAAAACCAAAATAATCCCCAACGGGGTACTTAGCCAATTTGGATTCGGTCTGAAACTCCGACTTCGGAAAATCTCAGAACGCCAACCTGCACTTGCAAAACTGCTTCTGCATCGGACCATGCGGCAAAAAAGACTGAGGATATGACGTCGGTCATGCGCATTTGTACCCTGACGTCCTGACGTCAGACTAATGCGCCTTGACCGACGTCAGCCATATACTTTGGTATTCGGGCCGACTGGGACAGCGGACTACCCAAGTGTTAGGACTGCAGCAATGTGGTATGAAGAACATCTGTCATAAGGGGCATTGGCAAACGACGCCTTGAAGGGTTTGTAAAATTGACATAACCTGAGCCAGGCATTACGCCTCATGGACATACCGGACCCAGCTGCTCCTTCCATGGCATGGGAGAGGAATCGCATGGATGTATTAGATACCAATTTTAGAATGGCCATCCTCATGGAGAACGAAGCTTTGTCCTCCTGCGACATGGACTTGGGGGGACACTCCTCCAGCTCCTTTACTAGGTTGCGCTGGAGTCTAGTGGCAAGGGCCAAGTAATTCAGAGCCCTGATCGAAATGGTAGCCAACGTGTACACTCACTTCCCTAGGCGGTCCATCATCCGTGACTTCCGGGTCAGGAGGGTGGACCGAGGAACTCTCCTGGGCAAGTTTCTTCTTAGTGGCTGCTGCTACCACCATGGCGTCTACAGGGGAGCCCTTATACCAGGATGGCCTATCAATGGGGGGGGAGTTTAAAATTTTATCGGGTTGCTTGCAGATAGGCTCCATGGTGTCAGATTCCTTCCATGCCCGCGAGGTGACAAAATCCACCAAAGGATCTGCGAGAGGCACACCCAGGAAGTATTCGGGCCAGTGCCGAAAGCCTCCAGGAACACAGACTCATCAGAAGAGGGTCTGGTGGCAGACCAACCTTCCCGCTGTCGCACAATCTCCATGATGTCTCCAAAGACATCCTCGGGGGGTGATCTTTGGGAACCCAAATCAGTGTCCTCAGTGAGGGACTCAGGGGAGTCCATGTTCCTCCTCTTGCAGGCATGTTTGCGAGGCACATCCCCCGTTGGGGTCTCCGGGGGAATCTCGCAAGCCATTTGTTCCTCAGGGGAAACAGTCTGGGGCTCTTCGAGCACAGGCTGTCCCTGTGGTAAGACAATGGGGACCGTAGACAGAGCCGAGGGGGTCTGGGAGGAGTCAGAGGAGCCGGTCAGGTGTCTCAATCCAGCAGAGGACCCTTTTAACCACATCGAATGCTGAAGGAGAGCGAACCTCCTGGGAAACTAATAAGGAGGCCAGTCTCCCTGGGTTAGACGAGAGAATCAGAGCCGGGCCAGAGGTGTATGAAGCTACGAGGGGGGGGGGGGGACCTGGCCAGGACAAAGTCGGAGTCAATGGAAAAGGTTCCACTCCCTCTGAACAGACACCCAAGCTCTGGCTCACAGCGGCTTGGATCCAAGCTGGTCGGATCTGAAATGCTCCAAGCAGCTGTCGGTGTCGAGGAAACAGGTACCGTTGGTGCCGACCACCTGACCAAAGCCAACCTTGGATCAGAGTACTCTGCAGCTGAAGGTCGATCGGAGAAGGAGACATGGGTTAAAAGAAAGGAAGTGGGCTCCCCCCTCCAAAGGGAGGGGGGGCTGGCAAGACCCCCATCTGGATCTGTGTACGGATAAAGCGCATCATCTTATCCAGATCCATATCCGACAAGGAGCGAGTTGACCATGACGAGGCCATGGAGTCCGACCTGGCGGGTCGGGGCACCGAGAGGCTGGACGTGCCTCCTCCAGCTCTGGAGCGGACCTTGGAGATCAGAGCAGAGGGGAGTCACGGGTCTGTGGAGTTTTGCTGGGTGAAGAGAGGTCAAGGGACCTCTTCTTTTCCCTCTTCTTCGAGACTCTCTCCCTTTCTCTACCTCTCTTCTGCTCAACTACCACAGGCTTAGATACAGGAGTTTGAGTCCCAGCCTGGGATGGAGGAGATGCCAGTGGAAGAGAGGAGGGAAAGGCGGCCACAGCAGCCGCTATGACTGAAGCCGGAGATGAGGAAAGAGAGTCGGAAGGAGGAAGAAGACCTTTGAGGGCCAACTTGGCCTTTCTATCCTTAAGGGAGCGAGGGTTGAAGCCCGCACAGATATTACATTCCACACTCAGATGGGCCATACCCACGCACAAAACACACAGAGTGTGACCATCTGCTGGAGAGAGCTTATGGCCACACTCTGTGCAGTGCTTGAAAACACGCTTTTCAGCCATAACAGAAAGATAGCCTCAGAAAAAAAAAAAAAAAAAAACTGGCAAAATCTTTCTAAATTAGAATACACACACACCCACTCACCACACACCCTCCAGAGAACACTGGGGGTGGGGGAGCTTCTACCTACACCACAAAACAAACTACTCAAACTACCTGAAAACCACTAACACTCGACGCACCAAGCGAGGGGAGGAGAAGGGATACCTATACTAACCTAATCTGATGAAAAGAGAACAAGTTTTTTTTTTACTCTCAGAAAGTTTAACACCCCAATCCTAACTGTAGCTCAGAAGACACGATGTGAAGCAAATCGCGGCAAATGAGATCTGGGGATGGAAGGCAGTAGAAGTGTATCATGGGTAAGGGGAGGAGTCTGGAGCTCGGAGCTGATGCTAGCAAAGGTTGCCAGCTCGGATCAGATATGGATCCGTATCCCACAGGTTGAAGACCAAATGAAGTAAACTACTTCAGATGAACCACTTCAGCTAAACCAGATTCCTGAACTACCTTGGTCGACAGTAGCTACAGACATTTTCGAATGGAATGGTTAACATTAGTTGGTGTTAGTAGACTGATCTTGTTCAAATTGGTTCGAGATTGACTTATTTCCTAATCTAGCATCCAGTACTGTCATTACTATGTTAAAGCATCATTTTACACTCCATGGTAAGTCTGCACAAAGTTATTTCGGACAATGGTACACAGTTTACAAGCCAGAAGTTCAAGAGATTTGCTGAAGAGTGGGACTTCATTCATGTTATGAGTAGCCCTGAGTAGCCGCAGTCAAATGGTTTGACAATGTGCAGTTCAAAGTGTGCAACAGTTATTAGAAAAGTCAAAACAAGGCAATAGCAATGTTTTTTTCTGAATCTCAGAAATGTCCCTCATAAATACCTTAGTTCACCTGCACAAAGGCTTTTGTCGAGACAAACCAGAACCACACTACCAATTACCAGCAATTTATTGGTTCCCTGTGCTAAGAACACCAAAGCAGTGAGAGCTCAACTCATGAAAAGGCGTTTGTCCCAGAAGTCCTATTATGACAAGTCCAGCAAACCACTCAATCTGTTACTAGAAGGGGAGATAGTGAGGATGCAGATGTCCAAATGTTGATCGGCTTGGAGTCGTGAAAAGTGTATGTCCAGACCTGAGCTCGTACATTGTGGAATCACAAGCAGTAGAATTTAGGCAGAATTGGAAACAATTGATATTGGTGTCCAAGCCTGTATTGAAGTATTGCAGCATCTTGCCAGCTCTAGATCTCAGAGTGAATTACCCACTGTTCCAGAGAACATTCCAGCAAATATTGCTGTTCCTCAGAAAATTCCCGAAACTCATGAAAACAGACTGTTCATCAATGACTGTCCCTGTTGCTAAACTCAGTCCTAATTGGTATAATCACTAGATCAGGTCGCATTTCCAGACCATGTTCCAGATACACGGCAACCTGGATGTGAACGTTGTGTTCATTTCCTACTGTCAGTATAATTGCATGTCTTTTTCAAATGTCATTTTATTGTGGGCAATTCACTAAAGAGGGAGGCTGTAGATCAGTATGTATACCTTTAAGAAGCTTTCTATGGGCTTGCACATGTGTATAAATACTGAACACGTGCAAGCTACACTGCCATTTTGTAGACAGCTGTTGTGATGTAAGTATGCATGTATGTAATGGTCTGTCAGTTAATCAGTTTGTTTATATTTTATGTTGCTGCTGTTCATCCTGTGTTTCTTAGTAATAAAGCATATAAACAAACGACCCCAGCTGTTTGTCTTGAATCATAACATAGGGATGATCGACAGAAGTCTCCTAGTTTTACGTTTCGTAGCCTCTCCCTGCCACATTCCTGACAACATGCAACAGCTGGTGTTTTACTGCATCCACCTATACAATGAGCTCTGCTGCTGACTGTTACCTGCTTTATATTGCTCCTGTTTAACCTGTGACCTTTGGCAGGCCTGTCTTTCCCTGCACTGTTGTTATTATGTGCATGGTTGTATTTTGTGCCATTGTGTGTGTATTCAGTGCCGCCTCCTGCTATGCCTTTGCATTATGATGTATTTTACATTACCCACAGATGTGGTCTGCCATACGTTTTGTTGATCTTGTCTGCCTTGATCACTGGGATTATGTGGTACCAGCTTTTATCCACTGGTGCCTTGCTATTTACACAATTGCTTCCTTAGGCATTGGCTTATGTCTGCAATTTGTGTACTGGTTGGGTTTGCCTGTGCTTTTAACGTTGATCAGCTCCCTGTGCCAGCTGTTTCTGTTGCAATCTTGATGATATTTCAGTCACTGCATCTGTCAGTTGCTCTTGTTACTTATAATGCAATCTCTACTTCATCTCCTGCAGTTGCTTCTCTTCAGGGTCATTGTGGGGTGTTACAGTCCTGTATCCCCCTGTATTGTCTTGCCAACATTAGATCAGCAGCTGAATATTAAGGCTAGCAGTGTGCAGCTGTCCATGCATGCACACACACCGATTTTTTTTTTAACCAGCGGGCCATTTCTACATATGGCTCTTTGCATTCCTTGTTACTATCTGTGATATTTCAGTCATATATTTTCAAATATAAAACAGATAAAGCACGAGGTGCAAGATCATCATCCTGCAAGACTTTTCTGTTGTACCTTTTGACTACATATCCTTTTGAACTCCACATTCATATATTTTAACCCTGTCTTCTTCTAATATTTGACCTTTTTTCCCCAGTATCCAGCTCATCTGCAATTCAAAATCATACAGTGAACAAATTAAAAAAAATGTAGTCTAGCAATTTACTTCACTATTCCCATTTTCATATTTAACTCAATTTCTCTTTACACAGTGGCTTCTTTTACCATTTAGTCTACTAAAACTCTGCCAAATAAAACTGTCTTGAAGCAGTTTTTTTCCATGTACACCGGTTGTGTGTGCATGTCTTTCAGCATGAAATTTCTACATTTCGCTAATGCAGAAACAGCAGACTAGGAGGAAAATACGTCTATGCTGTTAACGTAAATCAACATGAATTATTTTAACTTTTACTCTGAAATTAATATAAAAAAGAATCTAAATGTTTAAATAAGGGTGTCTTATAATGTCTATACAGCCTGCGGTGAGCTCTGTGTTACGAGTTAGACAAACTGCTTGGAATCTTTGCTGTACATGCATATGCATTCTTAACTGCTCTGTGTACAAGGGTTGCACTGTTTCTTCTGCGGTTTTGAAGTCAACAGGTCAGACATAACCTTTTCAACTTTCCATTTACCACAAAAGAAGCCAGTTAAACACTTGGTACCTTATGTTGTTCTTCACATCTGTTAAGTGTCAATCACTTACCAAATAAAGAAGTTTCAAGTCTGCAACAGTTCTCAATTTGAATATTAATGTTATTTTGACTCCTACAAAAAAAAAAAACAAAACAAACAAAAAAAAAAACAAAAAAAAAAAACTGCTACACGTAAAATATGGACAGCTATGCACACATTAGTATGCATTTCCATGTTGTGGTCCGAACTTCTGAGTGTGTCTGAAGGTTTAGAATTCCTGTGTCTCTGTCAAATGTAAGACTATGCTAGCTGAATCCTTACATTGTGTTCCAGTCATCATTCTCTTATGTTACAGAGCTGGCATGCATGCTACTAAATGTCCATAGCAGGGACAACAGGTGGTGATCTTATTTCAAACAGTGAAAAAGTCTGACTTAGAGTAACATAAACCGAGAATGGCCTGCTACTCTGCAAGTACGCATCCTAGGCACAGTCAAATAAAACTGGATGCTTTTCAGGATTATCTTCTATATGGCCACCAGCTTAGGTTTTGATTAAATTACCTTTTACTGCTGAATAATGTACTGTTTTAGAAGTCTGAAGTCCATCAGTCC
Source organism: Protopterus annectens (assembly GCF_019279795.1). Classification (NCBI taxonomy): domain Eukaryota; kingdom Metazoa; phylum Chordata; order Ceratodontiformes; family Protopteridae; genus Protopterus; species Protopterus annectens. The sequence goes on along the minus strand of NC_056725.1, from coordinate 1,377,040,495 downwards.
TTGCTCCTAGTATGTTAGAGGAAATTATGTGCCATTCTCCAAGTCTCAGGTTACACATGGAAACAAGATTCATCTTAGTGTACTTTGGCACCAGAAGTATCATGCACCCTTGACTGTGTGGTATATCGCCATCTGGAGGAATACGTTTTAAAAATCATGTGAATATTAAATCTGCACAGAATTTCACCACAACCAAAGAATGGATCACATTGCTGATCTGATCAACATAACATTACTTACTATCTTAGTTGTTCACTCTTTTCTTGAATTTATTTCAGCTCCAAAAAACAGATTTCTACAACAACAAAATTACCCTGTGAATGTGTGTTATTAACTGTGTAATATAATATATCTTTTCTAGTAATGGCAGCCTGTTAAGTCAAAGGTTATTAGTCACCTTGAAGCTAGGACTGAGCTGAATATTACTAGACATTTTTAAAAGTAAAGCATAATGAGAAATGTGCTCATTGAAGTAAACCTTGAAAGAATAGGGACTGATACCTCAGCTTTCATTAAAAAAGCTCAGGATAGAGGCACTAGTTTGCCAATAGCTAAAATGACTTGATTGTGAAGCGTCTGAAACCATGGATTGAAATATATTATTTGCATAGCTAGTGTGAAACCAAACATCTAACCAACAGAACCACTAGAAATTAACTTGTTTATGTTCTGAAACAATCACAAAGTACAGTCACTGTGATTCTCTCCTAAAGAGGCCACTAGCCTAGTGGGGCTTACCTGGTCAACAAAGAATGGATAGGTAGACGGATAATCAGACAAACAGAAAAACAGCTAGACATGTAGGTATTTGCATTACTGTAGATGGCATAACTGTCTCTATCCTTGCATTTTCTGACTGGGTTATACAATCAACTCCCATTAGCACACTGATGGCTAAATATTTTTTACCCTGAACAGTAATGAAATGCATTCAAAGAGAATGGGAATGGCTGCATGAGTAACACGTGCAACAGTAATCCACCTCCCTTGGACTTAGAATGTTAGGTTTGGAGGCCAGTCAAAAAGGTCAAGCTTTCCTACATTTTCACTAGGTGACACAAATATCATTAGTATTCCTGATGGAGATCTACTTGTTATAAATTATGATCAGTCTCTTCCTTGGCTTGCAATGGTGTACAGAGGAGTGGTCTCAAGCTCTCTCTCTCTGGAAAAGACTATACTGCCATGGTGATTGAAGCCTGAATTTTGTTCACTAGACTGTTTCCTCCAAGAACACTAATCAAGCTAGAGTGAAAAGTACTATAATCACACTTTTGTCTGTAAACATTATGACATTTTCTTGGCAAAAGACAAATACATTATTTATGTAGCTGTATTCAATTATTGCAGTTGTCACATACTGAAATGTAAACAGAACGGCACTACAGTTAACACATACACAATACCCCAAGAATTAAGCAAAAGTCAAGACAAATGATAGCTTGCAGTGCTGTTCACAAAGTAATAGGTTTGAATAACCTAATACCATTTATCACTACACCCTACACATCCATTGGTACAGAAGAGACAATCAAGTTCCATAATGTAAGCGCAAAAATGATGTGATGGCTATTTTTTTAATGTTATGTTTCTTATATCATGACTGACAAAACAAAGCTGTAAATATACGAGTTGCCATATATAAAGCACAGATATGTAGCAAGGATGTTTAGTGCCCAGGGAGACAAACCCATTTTGGGACCATGACCACATCCTGGCCTCATTTCAGGCTCTCCCACTAGCACAATGCTGATCTTCTCCATGACCCCCACCCACCCACCAGCCAAATCCCCATGTCAGCTCTTCCCACTAGCCCAATGATGGCTCCAGTACCCCCTCGAATGCACATGTAATGACCTGTTTTTACTGCTACTCTGCAGGTTTTGAGGAATTTACTTACAACCTTTTGCAATATGACTGAGAGGTGGGTGGAGGCTGTTGGTAAAACTAACACCAAAATAAGAAGTGCTTGCTCAGGTCTTCTGTTCCAGTTACATCATAGTAGGGTTACAACCTTTTAACAGGGTCAATGTGGGATGGGTCTATATCATAACACTGAAGTTCTCTAACATCGAATGTTATTATATCGAACCCTAAACACCGAAGTGTGAAAACATCAAACAGAATAGCGATTTATTTCCCGGGGGGGGAGAGAAATCACTATTCTGAGAAACATACACACAAACACACAAAAAGCCAGCCATCCACACGCATACACTTAAAATCCTACACCTAAACTAAACTTTACATGCAGTACTAGCTTATCCACTTACCTTAACCCAACCCTAAGGTCCGTCACTATCGCACACTCACCTCACCCGCGCCCTAACCCTAACTCACCTAACCCGCCCCCTAACCTACACACAATCGCACACTTACCTGACCCACGCCCTAACCCTAACTCACCTAACCCGCCCCCTAACCCTAACCTACATACAATCGCACACTTACCTGAACCTGCACCCTAACACTAACGTCCACACAACCGCACACTTACCTGACCCACTCCATAACCCTAACTCACCTAACCCGCCCCCTAACCTACACACAATCGCACACTTACCTGAACCCGACCCGTAATGCTCCAACATATCGAACGCTGAAAACAGCGAAGCCACAGCAACGGCCCACCGAATTCTTTCCCTGGGAAAGAATTTGATGTCCTGCACCTTCGCTGTTTTCAGCGTTCAACATTACGGTTCGATATTATAACATTCGATGTTAGAGAACTTTGATGTTATAATATAGACCCTGTGGGACATGGGGTCGTAACCAGTAGGACATGGGGAGGTGGCCAGTATAACACTGGCCACACCCCCTACAATGACAACACCAGAGGTGTTAAAGGAGATGCAGTTATGGATACAACAGTGTGAAGTTATTACAGCATACTGAAACCTCACAAACCATTTAAATGGAGCAAGTGAAGCATTACTACAAAAACACACATTACTCAGTTGTAACTAAGGTTGCCACCCATTCCGTTGTCAGTGGGACACTCACGAGTTAGGTTAAGCCACCTTATCCCGTTGTCCGCTGTATCAAGTAGTGGGACCTGAAAAGTCCCGCTTTTGCGATCGCACTGAATTGCCGTGGAAAAGTCATAATTACTTCCATTTTTTTCATGGCAATTCAGTTATGTCACCAACCTAGACCTGCAGGCAAAGCTGCTGTCTGTTAGGTCTGGGTGCTTTAATTCGTGCAGCAATTGGCTGCAATTCACAAAAATGCTGGGGATTGGGGCAGGAAAAGCTCTGCAAAGATCGTGGCTGCAGGAGCGCTTTGTTTTAAGCGCTTCTACAGTCGCTAAAAAAGACGGCAGTTTTTTTTTTTTTTTATATAACAAACTATCCATCCAGCCAGCCTCCTCCATCCATCCATTCATCCAGCCAGCCATCCTCCAGCCAGCCAACCAGCCATCCTCCTCCTCCATCCAGCCAGCCATCCTCCATCCATGCATGCAGCCAGCCATCCTCCATCCATTCATGCAGCCAGCCATCCATCCATCAAGCCATTCATCCAGCAGCTACTCCCACCAACCAGCTAGCCACACCAGCCAGCCATCCATCCAGCCCCCAACCATTCATGCAGCTAGCCATCCATCCAGCCATGCATCCATTTATTTAGCCATCGATCCATCCAGTCATTCATCCATCCAGCTGCTACTCCCACCAACCAGCTAGCCACTCCAGCAGCCATCCATCGTACCCATAACAGCATCTCCTTCACCACTCTGGTGGTGATGTCATGGTAGAGGGTGTGACCAGTGTCACATTGGCCACACCCCCATGTCCCACTTTGGCCTGCTTAAAAGGTGGCAACCTGAGTTGTAACCATACGTAAACTTTAATACGAGTAGTGTTTTTTCCCCGTTAAACAGACTTATGTTTATTTAAAAATGTAAAAAAAATCCTACATAGACTAACCATGACTATTCTGAAAGAAAACTAAAGAATCTATATACTGCACACAAGCTAAACATGTATAAGTAAGAGTATTTATTGAAATTAAAGCTAAAGCAAAAAAATTAAAATACAAAACTACATACTGCACAGTAATAAGTAGACAATCACTTTTTTAGATGTGTACATTGCATTTGATTTTATGGCCTGAAGAAAGGCCCGGTTTGATACGATATTTGAATAAAAGTCACTACATTTCATCCGGTAATTTATAGTCATCATTAGCTCGTCTTTTAACAAATCCACACTACATTGGCTTCGCACATCTGTCCATTTACTTTTCACTAAAGAAAAAACTCTCTCTCTCTGCAAATACATTTGATGTTAGTATAGACAATACCCAAGCAATTACCGGATATAATGTAGTCAGCTCAGGTCCTTCTCTGAAAAGCTTCAGCCACTTTTCTCCTGAAGACAAGCTTGTGATATATAACTGTTGCTTAACTGCTTAATTGCTAAACAGTCCTGGAGAAGATGGTCTTCATCTACATCCCGCAGACTCAGGGCAGTGGTCACGCTGAGTAAGTCACTGAAAGCAAAGGGCTCAGTTAAATATAATTTAGACAGTGTAAACAAGTAGTTGTTTTCAGTATAATTAAACCACTGTTCTAAGTACTTTACTGCTGTCTCCAAGAACATGATGAAGTCTCATTTCAAGTTTGTTAAAAGAAGTGCTGTCTAATGATCTCATAAGTGTCCTAAGCTTTCCACCAAAGAAAGCACCTTCAGCTCTTGCCTGCAGTTTCTCCTTGACAGAGACCATTACAGAAAATGTTTCCATGGCAGTAAGTGCTGCTTTTTCTAATGTACTTATATATTCATTGAAATCCACAAGAACAACACTGAGAAAGTGCAAATAGTACTGGAGCAGTATAGAGAATGCATTCTCGCCATGTTCATTAGCTGAAAAGTACTGCCATATCTGCTGGGGGGGGGGGGGTCTCCTCTTCTCCCTGGGAGAGGAAATAGGACTGGAGCACTGGGAGATTTTTCACTACTCTTTCAATGGCTGGCAGTAGTGACAGCCACCTTTGTTGGCACATGTCTTAACAGACTCTTAAATTCCATGCCAAAAAAAGTACAGTTTTGTACCTACCATAAATGTAGATGTTCGAAGATCCACATTGCTGCAGTCCTTACACTTGGGTAGTCCGCTGTCCTCGGTCGGCCCGAATATCAAAGTATAAGGCTGACGTCGGTCAAGGCGCATTAGACTGACATCAGGACGTCAGGGTACAAATGCGCATGACCGACGTCATATCCTCAGTCTTTTCTTGCCCCAGATGTCAGAAGACCCTAAAAAGAAAGGTCAAAACCAAAAGACAGCAAACGACCAACCAACCACCCTTGCACTAATAATATGTACAATATATACAATATACACAATATTTACAACCCAACCCACACAACCACCTCTAACTACAGAGGGGAAGGAGGGAGGGTAAATTGGACTGCAGCAATGTGGATCTTCGAACATCTACATTTATGGTAGGTACAAAACTGTACTATGTTCTTCATCTCACATTGCTGCAGTCCTTACACTTGGGTAGAATCCCAAAGCAGAGGTAAGGGAGGATGGCAAAACTATAAAGCAGCAGGAGCTGCCAAAATGCCCTGTAAAACTGCAGTGGCAAAACCAGCCCTAGATTTAGAGTAAAGTGGAAGGTGATAATGCTTAGAGAAAGTATGCACTGAACTCCAAGTAGCTGCCTCCAAAATATCTTTAGTTGCCACCCCCCTTAAAAAGCTGTCGAAGTGGCAGTAGCCCTAGTGGAATGAGGCCTAATCCCAGCTGGAATCTCCTTACCATGATGGGAATAACAGAAAGCAATGCAAAACCCAATCCACTTAGAAATAGTTTGTTTTGACACAGGCTTGCCCTGAGAACTTAAAGCAAAAGAAACAAATAACTGCTGAGACTGCCTGAACCCTTTAGTTCTGCTCAAATAATATCGCAACTGCCTGTGTACATCTAAAGTGTGCAAAATCTTTTCCCCTTTATTCTGGGGATTTGTATAAAAGGTAGGCAAATGAATAGTCTGGTTTAAAGCCACACTAGAAACCACTTTAGGCATAAAGGAAGGATTAGTACGCAAAGAAACCCTATCCTTATGGAAAATTAAGAAAGGCTCAACCGCCATAAGGGCCTGTAATTCAGAAACCCTTCTTGCAGAGGTAATGGCCAACAAAAAAGCAGTCTTCCATGATAAATATTTCAACTCGGCAGTAGCTGCAGGCTCAAAAGGTTGTAGAGTGAGTTTCTCCAACACAAAATTGAGATCCCAAGCAGGAGTAGGAGCTCTACGTGGGGGTCTTATATTCTTTGCCCCTCTAAGAAATTGCTTGAACAAAGGATGAGAAAACAATGGTGGGTCACAGTCATAGTGAGCAGAAATTGCTGCAGCATGAACCTTAATAGAAGAGAAGGACAAACCTTTGTCCAGTAACTCAGTAAGATATTGAAGAGCCACAATTAAATTAGGCTCAGAAACATCAAATTCCTTTGCTGCACTCCAAAATAAAAATCTCTTCCATTTATCTGCGTACACTTTCCTTGTACTAGGCCTTCTGGCTTCCAAAATAACATTCAAAACTTGCTGTGGAAGTTGAGACCCTCCAGGGTTCAAAACAGAATATGCCAGGCTGTTAGGTGAAGAGAGTGAAGTTTGACATTGAGTAAATTACTGTTCTCCTGAGACAGCAGGTGTGGAATCGAAGGCAAAGGCCATGGAGGCTCCCGTACCAGACTTCTCAGTAATGGGTACCAGTGCTGTCGAGGCCAATCTGGAGCTATTAAAATCATCTTTGGCTTGTCCTGTCTGACCTTTAGGAGTACCTTTGGGAGGAGAGGCAGAGGTGGAAAGGCATACACATGAAGATTGCTCCAATTGAAAGAAAGAGCATCCACTTTCCAGGCTGTGGGTTGAAACCTTTTTGTGCAAAACTTTGGCAGCTGGTAGTTTAGTGGAGAAGCGAACAGATCTATGTCTGGAGTTCCCCATGACACTGTCAATTTCTGAAATACATGAGGATCCAATTTCCACTCGTGGGGATCCATAATTCGTCTGCTCAACACATCTGCTAAGGAGTTCTGTGCTCCCGGCAGAAACCTTGCCTGAAGATTTAGCTGTAAACTGAGAGCAGTCTCCCATAGAATCATTGCTTGCCTGCATAGAGGATAAGAATGTGTTCCCCTTGCTTGTTGATGTACCACATGACAGTTGTGTTGTCTGTTAGAATCAACACCTGCCCTGGAAGAAGTAAATCCTTGAAAGCTATTAATGCAAATTGGACTGCTAACATCTCCTTCAAGTTGATATGTAGATGTTGTAGTCTGGCAGGCCACGTGTCTTGTATCCACTTTCCATTTAGATGAGCTCCCCAAGCTTTGTCTGAGGCATCTGTCGTTAGAATCTGACTCGCCTCTGGCCGGGTCACAGAGAGTCCCTTGTTTAGGTGACATTCCTGAGCCCACCACAAAAATTCCTTTTGAATGCAAGGTATTATCTGAATGACGGTGTCCATATCCTGGCAGTGCTGTGTCCATACATTTTTGAGATACCATTGTAGCTTCCTCATATGCAGTTTAGCATTGGGAAGCACCAGAATACAAGATGCCATGAACCCCAAGGCTTGAAGGACTGTCCTTGCAGTCAGCCTGGACTGATGAGACAATTGATGGAAGTAAAGGGAAAGATTCTTTTGTTTGTCCGGGGTCAAAAAGGCCATCTGGGATGCTGTATTCAGTCTTACACCCAGAAAGCACATGTCCTGAGAGGGTACTAGACTGGACTTTATTTCGTTCACAGAATACCCCAGGCATCTTAGCACTGCTATCACATATTGCAAATGATGAAGAAGTTCGTCCCTTCCTTGAGCCAGAATCAGGCAATCGTCCAAATAAGGATAAATCTGTATTCCTTTTAGCCTGAAGAAAGCTATCACTGGAGCCAGAACATTCGTGAACACTCTGGGCGCAGTAGATAAGCCAAAGGGCAATGCAGAGAACTGATAATGAGAAGTCCCAGCCCGAAAACGCAGATACTTCCTGCAACTCAGTCTGATAGGAACATGAAGGTAAGCCTCCTTGAGATCCAAAGTTACCATCCAGTGATCTTTGCCCAGCAAAGGTAAAAGCTGTTGTAACGTCAACATTTTGAACTTGGGAATGTCCAGATAAGTGTTGAGGATAGATAAATCCAAAATTGGTCTCCACATGTTCCCCTTCTTTGGTACTAGGAACAGGCGAGAATAAAATCCTAGGCCCACTTCTGGCAGAGGGACCGGCTGTATGGCCCCTATTTGAAGTAGCAGAGAAATTTGTTTGTGAGCCTCTATTCTTTGCTGAGGAGGAACGTCTGGCATGCCTTTGAAAGGAGGCAAGGTATGGAAATAAAACCTGTAACCTTGGTGTATGACATCCAATACCCATCTGTCTTGGGTAATTAAACTCCAATTTTCCTTGAAAAGTGCCAACCTTCCTCCCAAAGGTGCTGCCAGACGAGAAGGCTCTGGCAGCTGAAAAGGGAGGTCATTGGGTCTGTTTACGAAAGGACTGACCCCTGCCCTCACCCGAAGACTGTGCAGGTGAACTCCCTGTTCTAGGCCTGAAAGAGCCATGAGCTCTGCCCCTACCACGTCTAGATCTACCCCTAGACTGGGAATCATAAGAAGGATACGTCCACCCCTTGGCAGGCCAATTCCTACTAAACTTCGGAGGCTGAACCTGCAAAAAATCTTTAACAGTCTGCATAGACTTAGCCTTGTCTTCCATTTTCTTTAAGACTGCCTCCACAGGCGAACCAAACAACACATCAGACTGTAAAGGAGCATCTAAAATCCTTGTCTTAACATGGTCAGATAAATTCTGATCCCTCAGCCAGGCGTGCCTGCGAAGAACTGACCCAGTGGCAGCCACCCTAGACGAGGCCTGTACAGCATCAAAACCACATTGCAAAGAATGCTTACCCACCTGTTCAGAAACATGTACCAAATCTTGTAACTCCTTACACTCAATACCTTCCGCCAGAGCATCTACCTTAGACTTCAATTGAGAAAGTAGATAGTTTTGGTATTTCAACATGTGAAACTGGCAATTCAAAGCCCTCATAGCTAGGGTGGAAGAAGTATAGACTTTCTTTCCCCATCTATCCAAAGCCCTGGCCTCTTTATCAGGAGGAACTGGATTTTTTACAATAGAAGCCTTGACACCCTTAGGCCCCTGACTAACAGTTTCTGGGTCCGCCCTAGGACTCTTAAAAAGATATTTATGAGCTTCAGGCACCCTGTAATACCTATCCGGTTTAACAGGAGCAGGAGGCAAAGAATCAGGATTAAGAGAAGCCTCAGCAAACACATCTTCCACAACATCCAGAACAGGAGGTATAGCCAAAGGCCTATGCTGGGGTAAAAACAAAAATTCCCTAAGCCTTTTCCTGGAACCAGAGAAGTCCTGACCTTCCCACTTAAAATGTTCCCTCATGGAATGAAGGGTCTCTGAAAAAGAAAAATCCTCAGGAGGAGAAGCAGAAGGAGTAGAATCATCCACATCAGAATCAGAATAAGGAGAATACTCCTGCAAGTCTTCAGCCGAAGACTCTGAGGCATCCGAAGCCTGCTCAAAACTCCCCAACTCAGGTTCCACCCTAGGTCTCTTATCAGGAGGGGGCAAAGAACCTCTAATCAAAGTAATCAAATCTTCTGCCATTTTAAGCATATGCTTCTTGGGCACAGATCCTGAAGAACTAGGAGTGACACCAACTGAAGCTAAACCTGGCCTGCCTCTGGGAGAAGCCTTGGAAACAGAGGGAGAGGGCCTAACCACCCTAGGAAGGGAGGGGAGTACAGTAACCTGAGAAGCCCCTTCAGCCTGACCTGCCTCCTGAGAGGCCACATCCTGCAATAACAAAGTCTCCCCCTGGGACTCCAAAGAAACCTCCGGCGGAACCCCCGGTTCCACTGACACCTCTAAAGAACCGGCGTCCGGTACGGACGGCTCTTCTTGCCTGGGCTTAGCTGCTTTGTCCTTGCGCTTCGAAGAAGCGGACGTCGGAGCATCCGACGGCATATTATAATTGCACCGCTTCCCGAAGACTAACCTGGCACAATCTAACCTTTGCTTAATAGTGCGCTTATTGAACCTAGCACAAAAGCGACACCCAACAACGTCGTGCTCAGGCCCTAAACAAGGAATACACAAAGTATGATAATCTCTATGCGGTATCTGTTTCCCACAAGAAACACAGTTATTCACTTTTTCTGACATCCGGTAAACCACTGAGGCAAGAAAAAACTAAAATATTCCCCAACGGGGTACTTAGCCAACTTTGACTCGGTCTGAAACTCCAAATTCAAAATTTCAGAACGCCGAACGGCACTTGCAACGCTGCTTCTGCATCGGACCATGCGGCAAAAAAGACTGAGGATATGACGTCGGTCATGCGCATTTGTACCCTGACATCCTGATGTCAGTCTAATGCGCCTTGACCGACGTCAGCCTTATACTTTGATATTCGGGCCGACCGAGGACAGCGGACTACCCAAGTGTAAGGACTGCAGCAATGTGAGATGAAGAACATCTCAAAGTCGTCTTTCAAGTTTCTGGCCCTTGTGGCAGAACCTGAGAAATGGCTGAAAGGTTTCATCACAAATACTTCCACATCATAAGGTAGTTGTGGTGTAGCTTTTTCGGCTGCATTATGAATGATGTGGGCAACACAGTCAGCCTTCTGGAGTGATGGGCACTTTTCTTTTAATCTGCTATATGCACCAGATTTCTTCCCATAGTTCACACTGGCATAATCAGCCTCATGTGCTGAAATGCTGTTCCAGGACAAGGAGTGCTTTTCCATAATGTTCAAAATCTGCTGTGTTATAGCCTGGACAGATTCATCAGGGTCTTCATAGAAGTCCAAAAGGCCATTCACCATCCCTTCTTCTTTAGAAAAATACATCACAACAAGTGGAAATAATTTTATGTTCTCCTTGTTGGAAGCATCCGATGATAATGCAAATGAAGTGCCTGATTTCTGAAGGTCATGTAGGAGGGATTCCAATGATTGTGGTCCCAAAAAATTTTCAACAATGGCTTCAGCCTTGGTTTGTCTGCAAGATAGTTTTGCAACGTCTGAGTCGCTGTACAGCTGGCTGACCAACTTTACTGCACAATCCAAACTGTTATAGGAAATAATTGTGCTTAACAGCATGGAACACCTCAAAGGCTTCTGCTGCAATGATCATAAGTTCTGGTCCCTCAAGATTTGTGTACCTTGTCCACTGTCATCAGGTGACTGGATTTTACTTTAAGAGTACCAGTCTTATGTTGTTCAGTTGCCTCATGTTGTGCGACATCGTTTCTTCCACCATGGGTCCCTAGGAATTCCTTTTTGCAGTACCTGCAGACTGCTTTTACATCACTGCATTTCTCGATCCAGCTGAAATCCATATTCCAAACATCCTGCCACTTGCACATTCTCTTGTTGCTGATTGACTGTGATGAAGCTGCTGCTCTCTTCATTCTTGAATCTGTACTTACCTGATATGCAACATATTTAGCAAAACTGTGTTAGGGTGCAGTAACATACCAGCACACAAATGAACTGGCTAGAAACACTGGCATTTGAAAGAATTGGTTTGAATAAAATTGGCCCCCAAAAACTGTCATAAAACATTGGTATATGAAACATGAACCAGTTTGTAAAGTATTTGATATAGATTCAATAAAGACTGACTAGAAAACACTGGCATGCGAAAGAACTGGCTAGAACAGGCTAGAAACATTGGCACCTGAAAACTGTCATAAAAACATTGGCATATAAAAGACGTGAGGAATGGAGCAGAAGGCAATTAACATTACAAACCATTTAAAAAGGTATATCAATGTAAAATTGTTACTTAGCTCCTTTTTAATGCAACTTTAACTTTATGCATGTATCCCCCAACATATGTGAATCATTTTGCTATAACTGCTATTATATCAATATTGTTCAAAATTGTACTTGTTTTAAAATGTATTACTGGAGCTTTTCTCCTCGGGTCTCCACTGAAAATGGGCCACAAGCCCAGTTGGACAAAAGCGGTTAACAAATGTCAATAAATAAATAATAAATAAAATAGTAAATGATGTAATGTATGGGAGCATTTTGGCCACAGAAAACTTGACATTAACCCTGCTTGTAGAATACCAAACTCATTATATTTACCACCGATCATTCTCTCCACCCCTCCAGAAAATAAAGTTACACACATTTTCACTTTACTAAAAAGCCACTTGAAAATGAATTAGAATTCACAGTGGACACCATAGCCCCCATTCACCTTTGAACACAGCAATTAAGATAAAATAAATAAACCTATAGCACTAATTTGCATGCAATAAAGAACAGATCCAACAGAAGTATTGGCTAAAATCACATTATAATGAAAGCAGTACACTGTAAACTTATTGAGGACAAACTGTAAGAATACAGCACAGACAGCCCAACAAATTACAACACACTGGTTTATTCAGAGACAGCACTCCACACAGTAAAACAAACGCTTATATCCACAAGGACATTTTCGTCTATACAGACTTCCTCAGATGCATAGATGAATGCATCTCACAAGCAGCAGTTTAAAAAAACAAAATACAAACTCTGCTACTTATAAAAGCAGACTATCCTGAAACAAAGATGACCTGTTTTAGCACAATTTCAAAAGCACTGCATTTACTTCTGAACATGCATCCACCCCCAGCAACAATTAAAGTTAAGTAAACATTTTACATTTTAAAAGTACTTCTTGCAAGAGCAGGTAAAATAAACTACAATGTACAAGCAGACCCCATGAACCCCTTTCACCTCCAAACATAGCAATTAAGAGAAATAAAAATAAACCTATAAGAGTAATTTACCCAGCACAATGATGCAATAAACAGAATAAGCAGCACGCCCATGTTCACATTACAAGCAAAGCAGTACATTTTAACCTTATTAAAGACAGCATAAAAAATAAAATTAAAATATTTCCAGTTATAAAAGCAAACTATCTTGAAACAGTTATTGCAACATGTATCTACTAGAATAATAAATGCACTACATTTACCTATGAACATTCCCCGCAAAAAATAGTTATACACATACACACATTGACTTAGTTCGAACTAACACTAGAAAAAAATACTCTTAGCAGTATATCTTAACTTCTTGAAGACGAGCATTAAATTGCACACATTTACACACGAAAAAGTGCAAATTATCCTTGAACATTTTCTATCTGCAAAAGGAAAGTATCCCGAAAAAGCGACTAAAACAGAAATATATCACATTTATCTGTGAAGACTGCCCTCCACCAGAAATAAAAACTTCTATACACACATTTCAGCCTTTAAAAACTAATGCTTCCAAATCATCTCAAAACAACCACAACAATTAAAATTACACACACACACACACACACACACACACACACACACACACACACACACACACACACACACACACACACACACACACACACACACACACAGACACACACACTTTTTATACCTTTAAAAGCTTCTTCTCCTTTCGGCTTTTCCCGGTTAGGGGTCGCCACAGCGGAAAAGTTGTCCACTCATGATTGGCAGTGGAGTTTTAGTGTCGAGTTGCCAGCCCGGGGGCCAACCTTCCACAGAAGGCACACACATGCACGCACTCACACCTAGGGCCAATTTAGTGGGTCCAATCCACCTACAGCATGTCTTTGGGATGTGGGAGGAAACTGGAGCACCTGGAGGAAACCCATGCAACCACAGGGAGGACATGTAGACTCCACACAGAAGGCACCCCAGCCAAGAATCGAACCAGAGAACCTCTTGCTGTGAGGTGACAACGCTAACTGCTGTACCACCGTGGCCAACATTATACCTTTAAAAGCTACTACTTGGAAATCTCAAAATAACCACTGCACAGTATAAGTACTGTGTAGTGCACCCCATTTATCTCTAAACATTAAAAACAAACTGAAATAAAACACAATATTCCCATTTTAAACAACTAGAGCCACAAAATACTATTGACTGTTGTACTTACCACTATCACAGTCTTTGCTGGGCTAGCAGGCTTCTTGCCTGCTGGAGTGGCTGGCTGGCTTCTTGCCTGCTGGAGTGGCTGCTGGCTGGCTAGCAGGCTTCCTCTGTCTGCTGGAGTGGCTGCTGGCTGGCTAGCAGGCTTCCTCTGTCTGCTGGAGTGGCTGCTGGCTGGCTAGCAGGCTTCCTCTGTCTGCTGGAGTGGCTGCTGGCTGGCTAGCAGGCTTCCTCTGTCTGCTGGAGTGGCTGCTGGCTGGCTAGCAGGCTTCCTCTGTCTGCTGGAGTGGCTGCTGGCTGGCTAGCAGGCAGCCTTGCCTGCTGGAGTAGCTGACTGGCTGGAATCCTGGCTTGAGAAACAGATAAATCTTAGATCTGTAATATTAGCAGCTGTAGAAGCGCAAATAAAAAAAACTCTACAGCCACAATCTTTGTAGGGCTCTTCCTGGTTGAATCCCCACCTACTTCAAGAGTTGCAGCCAATTGCTGCACAGTTTACAACACTTGGACCTAAGAGAGAATAGCTCTGCTGCAGGTCTGGGTTGGTGATGTAACTGAATTGCAGTGGATTTGTGGCTTTTCCAGAGCAAACCAGTGCAATTAAAAAACGGGACTTCAGGCAATGGGATGAGATAGCTCAACCCATGAGTGTCCCACTGACTAGATGGGTGGCAACCATACATTATAGTGGGCAGGGCCAGATCCAGCACAAGGTGATCTAGGCAGTTGCCTAGGACCCAGTGCTAGCTGGGGAATGTGGCCACTAACATTGACTTACAAAAAAGGAAAGCTTCCTCACAACACAAAAAAAAATAATGACTTTTGTGAATGATTTCCTGCTCTGCATGTGTGCAAGTTCCAGATGACGTTAGCTGGCAGATGCTTTAGCCAATTAAATTGCTCATGCAGCAACAGACCTTCCAGGAACTGTCATGTGATTTAAAGCATAAGTACCGAATTTCAAGAAAAAGAAAAACAAATCAACTGAAGATGCAGCACATTAGTGCTGAATTTTCTAAGGAATTTTGTGTTTTTACAGCAAATACATGAAACATTAACAGCAAGTACAAACCATGCCAAATGTAGATGCAGCATGTCACAGAGGTACTGAAGGTTTTTGGCGCAAGTACTGTATTTCTATGGAAGAAGTTTTTGCAGAGGATGTACGCTGAAACAAGGAAATGTACAAACAGTTAGACTGGTTATTTTTTTAACTGCCAAGGAGGTGTGTATGGATGGGACTGGCATTTTTTCCCAAACAGGTGTGTGTGGGTTGATGTTTTTTCTTCCCAGGAGTTGTGTGCGGATTAGCATTTTTTCTTCCCAGGAGGTGTGTGTGTGTGTATAATGCCCTACTTAGAGGGGCACTGCCTAGTTAAGTGACTCAAGCACTGTACCTTGGGTACAAGTAGCAAAAGCCCTAATCCACCACACCTATTGTCAATGCTCCATTAACTGTTTTTTTTTCCCTTCCTTTGGAAAATTACTCAGGATTACACAGTCAGTCAATGTCAGTCATTAAAGTTTTAGTTTTTGAGAAATACAGTTTGATGCAAAACTTGTTCTGTTAACTTTTAAATGAAATAAAAAATATAAATTGTACTTCCACAAAGTAAATGCTTCCGTGAAAAGAAGAGTAAAAAACAAAATATTCAAAAAATAGTTCATTCACGGGAGCAAACCACGGCAGCACATAAAAGCAGCAGTTGATGTGAAACAAAAATAAAATATCCTAAATTGCAGAAAGAGACATTAATTGTGTATGAAACCAATCCTTTAACAAAAATCGGTAAGCGCTTTCACCTCCAGGGCTTCATCAGACCGTAAAGCTTTATAAAAATGCAAACATTTATATACCTCCTCAAAACACTAATAATGACCTCATATCCTGTTACAAATTAGCTAATCAAAGTCTGTTTATAGTCATGGTTACAAATAATTATACATTAAACTCTGTAATATAAAAATTGTTGACATAAAAAATTTAACAAAAATTTTGTTAAAAATAAAAATAAATCTCAACCCTGTAATAAAATATTTGAAAATGCTTCTAAAAACATTGTTTGCGCACACCATACACTAATAATAACATATACTCTAATATTTGCACCTACTTATTCACTTTCAGTTTCCTATTGCTCAAGATGGTTTTAGCGGTATTTTCTCATTTAGTCCTGGGAACTTGTCAGCTCTGCATCTAATAATCCATCTCGTCTCACAACTTTCTGTATAAGTTCTAATGTCACCACCTCTGATTCCTGGGGTGACCAACTGCAGGACGGAAAACCTAAATTCATGTGTACTATCAGTATTAGTCACATGCCTGGCCAAAGCATTATGTTCTGTCCCTATACGTATATGGTAAATGTGCTTTCTAATTCTTTCCTTCAGTTTTCTATTGGTCTTACCTATATAGAATACCTCACAGGAAATGCACCTAGCTAAATAAATGACATCGGCAGATTCACAATCTGCTACTGCATTGAGACTAAATACCTGATTTTTAATAGGATGGATAAAGCTATCAATAGTGTCAATAAAAACACATGGATTGCATTTTTGACAAGGTTTTGTCCCATTACCAAATATACTGCTCATCTTATTATTCGATAAACAAGGATAACATAACTGTTTAAGATTCTTTTTATTTCTAAACAAAAAAACTTAGGTTCATTCCCTACTATTCCCTTTATAGTGTCATCTACCATCAGGATGATGCCAGTGCTTACGTACAATACTACTAATTAACGGAGTGTCCAGTGTATAAAACATTGGCACTTTTACCAATGGAATATCATTAGAAACACTCCGTCCATCACATTCCTGCATACTGATGTCAGAGAAATAGGGACTTGCTCTAACCGTACCAAAATTCTCTAGGACCTTGTCCACTTCACCTTGATTATATCCTCTAGCTATTAATAGTGACCTTAAACTCATCAATTCCTGCTTGTAACAATCATACAATGGGTTAAGCCTCGACACTCTCATAGCGTGTCCTCTTATCACATTATTGAATACGTACTGCGGATGCATGCTCCCTCTCTGTAATAATGTATTCCGGAAGCATGCTTTCCTGTTGACTCCTGTATTCAATAATCCATTATTGAGTCTTTCTATGTTCACATCCAAATACGATAAACTATGGCGTGAATAATTCATTGTAAACTTAAGGTATGGAGTCAAATTATTAACTTGTGATAGAAAACTGAACATAGTTTCACCACCCTTCAATATTAAAAACAAATAGTCTACAAAACGCTTATAAAAGTCTACATATGACATAAAGTTGTCCAAACAAAACAAATAGTCCTCTTCCCAACCATCCATAAAAATGTTGGCGTAGCTATTGGCACAACTAGTGCCCATTGCTATGCCATCTTTTTGAATGCATGTCAAATCCTGAAAAATGAAGTTGTTATTCTGTAAAACTGTCTCCAAAAATAAAAGAATTAAATCAGTGGTGTTCACGTCCAATGTAGAGTGCACAGTTAAGTAACATTGTACTCGCTCTATGCCTTCATCATTTGGTATGACAGTGAAAAGACTTGTTACAGCTAACGTAACGAATATAAAAGGTGCGTCATACTCAACATCCTTCATATAATCATATAAATGAATGAGAAACTGCATACTATCCTTCAAGGTATAAAGATTTTAATCGACCAGAGGTCTCAACGTTCAATATATAGGGATAGAGGTTCAGTTACCCACCCACATCCCGATACAATAGGTCTCAGTGGAGGACTGTGCTGATTTTTATGGACCTTAGGAAGTCCTTGAATTACTGGAATTAGGGGATTACTGAC
Source organism: Protopterus annectens (assembly GCF_019279795.1). Taxonomy (NCBI): domain Eukaryota; kingdom Metazoa; phylum Chordata; order Ceratodontiformes; family Protopteridae; genus Protopterus; species Protopterus annectens. The sequence goes on along the minus strand of NC_056725.1, from coordinate 1,377,022,679 downwards.
CCATAGGAATTTATAAAGATTAATATCAATATAATTACTAACAACTTCACCCCTATTGATGGGAGAATAAAATACACCTTCACCCAGCATAAACTGCATGCTTTAAATATACTTATCACGGTCTAAAACGACCACAGGGCCACCTTTATCAGCTGGCCTGATAAAGAGTCATCACTACTCAAATTCCTCAGGGCCTTCCTTAATTTAAAAGATAAATTATTTCTTCTCTTAAAACTATTCCTATTGACCATATTAAAATCATACACTTCTTCAACTAATTTAGTGAAGACTTCCAAAACTGGATGTAATATCGCTAAATGCATTCAAATTACTATAATTGTTCAGTCCAAAATCAATCCTAAGCTGTACATTACGTGTGAATAATTTAATGTCAATGACTGTATCAGTTAAGTCACTCCTACTAGAGGGAATGAATGAGAGGCCATGATTCAAAACCTGTATTTCATCATCACTCAAAGTCCTACTCGATAAGTTGTGCACTAACTATTCTCCACACGTTTTATACACTGGACACTCCGTTAATTAGTAGTACTGTACGTAAGCACTGGGATGCCCTGATGGTAGATGACACTATAAAGGGAATAGTAGGGAATGAACCTAAGTTTTTGTTTAGAAATAAAAAGAATCTTAAACAGTTATGTTATCCTTGTTTATCGAATAACAAGATGAGCAGTACATTTGGTAAAGGGACGAAACCTTGTCAGAAATGCAATCAATGTGTTTTTATTGACACTTTTGATAGCTTTATCCATCCTATTACAAATCAGGTATTTAGTCTCAATGCAGTAGCGGATTGTGAATCTGCCAATGTCATTTATTTAGCTAGGTGCATTTCCTGTGAGGTATTCTATATTGGTAAGACCAATAGAAAACTGAAAGAAAGAATTAGAGAGCACATTTACCATATACGTATAGGGACAGAACATAATGCTTTGGCCAGGCATGTGACTAATACTGATAGTACACATGAATTTAGGTTTTCCGTCCTGCAGTTAGTCACTCTAGGAATCAGAGGTGGTGACATTAGAACTTGTACAGAAAGTTGTGAGACAAGATGGATTATTAGATGCAGAGCCGACAAGTTCCCAGGACTAAAAATGAGAAAATACCGCTAAAACCCATCTTGAGCAATAGGAAACTGAAAGTGAATAAGTAGGTGCAAATATTAGAGTATATGTTATTATTAGTGTATGGTGTGCACAAGCAATGTTTTTAGAAGTATTTTCAAATATTTTATCACAGGGTTGTGATTTACTTTTAAAAAAATTTTTATGTTAAAACATTTATGTCAACAATTTTTATATTACAGAGTTTAATGTGTAATTATTTGTAATCATGATTATAAACAGACTTTGATTAGCTAATTTATGACAGGATATGAGGTCATTATTAGTGTTTTGAGGAGGTATCTAAAGGTTTGCATTTTTATAAAGCTTTACGGTCTGATGAAGCTCTGGAGGTGAAAGTGCTTACCGATTTTTGTTAATAAAGGATTGGTTTTCATGCGCAATTAGTGTTTCTTTCTGCAATTTAGGATATTTTATTTTCATTTCACATCAACTGCCACTTTTATGTGCTGCCGTGGTTTGCTCCCGTGAATGAACTATTTTTTGAATATTTTGTTTTTTACTCTTCTTTTCACGGAAGCATTTACTTTGTGGAAGTACAATTTATATATTTTATTTTGTGTTCTGCTGCTCTTGTACTTCCTTGAGGACATGGCCGAAACTACAATACCAGCTATTGAGCTACCGTATACGTTACCAGGACAGATGCCTGAACACCGGAAGAAGGATCGATTTCAAACATATGTTTCCGGTACGGAGAACTTGCTTATGTTGGTTGAATTATCGGAGGATCCAGAACCGAATGATGGTATCTCTCCTAATTAACTGGCCTGATGGAGGCATTTAGTAAGCTTGAAACTGATATTATGAAACTCAAAAAGATGCAGCTTCAACGGCAGCATTTCGAGGTATGTTTGTATAGGAAAATTATACCTCATGGTTTATGCATCCTTAAAATGCTGACCACGGGTAATTTGTACCCAGAATTATTATACAAATGGCAGCAGCTAAAAATAGACTTAAGTTTGAATTATATGAAACTCCTTAATGAGTTTTTCCGCCCTGAAGAGGACAGACTAAGAGAGAGTGTTATTGAGCAGCAACGTAAGATTGCTTTGAAGTACCCTAAAGTGAATGTTGATTCGGGCATGGAGAAACTACTGGACAATGTGGCGGTTTATGAGAAACGTTTGTGCTAAAAAGAAACAAGATTACTAGAGAGACTAATGACTTTGGGCCAGGTCTTTACTTGGCCCAGAGTTGATGTCAATCGTTCTAATTCTATAAGTGTAAATGAACGTGGGCAACGCGTTCAAAGTATTGTTCATGAAGCACCTTCGGGTTCTGTTGAATTGTTGAGTAACAATGCTGAAGTTGTTGTGGAGAGTGATGCAGTGGTCGTTAATGAAGCTAATACTTTAATTAATGTAGGGAAAATTGTTCATAGTATGAATGTATCAGATTAGATAATGGGAGAGGTGCAACCTCCACTAAGGAAAAGTACAGTTTTGTACCTACCATAAATGTAGATGTTCGAGGATTCCCTTGCTGCAGTCCTGACAATTGGGTATAGCCCGCGTCCCAGTCGGCCCGAATACCAGAGCGGTCATGGCGCCTTAGACTGACGCCAGTACGTCAGGGTACTAATGCGCATGACCGACGTCATTTCAGTCTTTTCTTGCCCCAGATGTCAGAAGACCCAAAAGACAAGTCCCAAAACAACCTGCACCAAAAACATGTACAATATATACAGTAATATATACAAAAATATAAGCATGTAAACTCACCTACACAACCACCCTGAAACACAGAGGGAAGGAGGGAGGAATTGGACTGCAGCAAGGGAATCAACATCTACATTTATGGTAGGTACAAAACTGTACTATGTTCTTCGCCTTCCCTTGCTGCAGTCCTGACAATTGGGTAGAATCCCAAAGCAGAGGTAAGGGAGGCTGGCAAATTATAAAGTAGCAGGAGCTGACAACATGCCTTGTAAAACAGCTGTGGCAAAACCAGCTCTAGACTTAGAGTATATAGGCAGGTGATAATGCCTAGAGAAAGTATGCACTGAACTCCAAGTAGCTGCCTCCAGAATATCCTTAGTTGCCACCCTTAGAAATGCTGTTGAAGTGGCAGTAGCCCTAGTGGAATGAGGCCTAATCCCAGCTGGAACCTCTTTGCCATGATGGGAATAACAAAATGCAATGCAAAAGCCAATCCACCTAGAAATAGTTTGTTTTGACACAGGCTTGCCCTGTGAACTTAAAGCAAAAGAAACAAGTAACTGCTGAGACTGCCTAAAATCTTTAGTCCTGCTCAAATAATAACGCAATTGCCTGTGTACATCTAAAGTGTGCAAAATCTTTTCCCCTTTATTTTGAGGATCTGCAAAAACGAGGCAAATGAATAGTTTGGTTTAAAGCCACACTAGAAACCACCTTAGGCATAAAGGAAGGATTAGTACGTAATGATACCCTGTCCTTATGGAAAATCAAAAAGGGCTCTACTGCCATAAGGGCCTGCAACTCAGACACCCTTCTAGCAGAAGTAATAGCCAACAGAAAAGCAGCCTTCCATGACAAATATTTCAATTCAGCAGTAGCTGCAGGCTCAAAAGGTTGTAGAGTAAGTTTTTCCAACACAAAATTGAGATCCCAAGCAGGAGTAGGAGCTCTGGGGGTCTTATATTCTTTGCCTCTAAGAAACTGCTTGAACAAAGGATGCGAAAACAAAGGTGGGTCACAATCATAGTGAGCTGAAATTGCTGCAGCATGAATCTTTATGGAAGAGAAAGACAAACCTTTGTCCAATAATTCAGTAAGATATTGAAGAGCCACACTCAAATTAGGCTCTGAAATCTCCAAATTCTTTGCTGTACTCCAAAATAAAAATCTCTTCCATTTTTCACACTCTCCTAGTACTAGGCCTCCTAGCTTCCATAATCACATTTAAAACTTGTTGAGGAAGCTGAGACCTACCATGCTTCAACACAGAATATGCCAAGCTGTGAGATGAAGAGATGGAAGCTTGACATTGAGCAGATGACCGTCCTCCTGAGATAACAGATGAGGAATCAGAGGTAAAGGCCATGGAGGCTTCTTTACAAGACTCCTTAGAAGTGGGTACCAGTGTTGCCGAGGCCAATCTGGAGCTATCAAAATCATCCTTGGCCTGTCCTGTCTGACCTTTAGTAATACCTTTGGAAGAAGAGGTAGAGGTGGAAAGGCATAGACATGAAGGTTTTTCCAACTGAAAGACAGAGCATCCACTTTCCAAGCTGTGTGATGAAACCCTTTGTGCAATACTTTGGCAGCTGGTGGTTTAGTGGAGAAGCGAACAGATCTATGTCTGGAGTTCCCCATGACACTGTCAATTTCTGAAATACATGAAGATCCAGTTTCCACTCGTGGGGATCCATGATTTGTCTGCTTAATACATCTGCTAGGAGTTCTGTGCTCCTGGCAGAAACCTTGCCTGAAGAGTCAGTTGCAGGCTTAACGCAGTCTCCCATAGAATCATTGCTTGCCTGCATAGAGGATAAGAATGTGTTCCCCTTGCTTGTTGATGTACCACATGACAGTTGTGTTGTCTGTCAGAATCAACACCTGCCCTGGAAGAAGTAACTCCTTGAACGCCATCAATGCAAACTGGACTGCTAACATCTCCTTCATGTTGATATGTAGATGCTGTAGTCTGGCAGGCCACTTGTCTTGTATCCACTTTCCATTTAGATGAGCTCCCAAGCAGTGTCCGAGGCATCTGTCGTTAAAATCTGACTCGCCTCTGGCCGGGTCACAGAGAGTCCCTTGTTTAGGTGACATTCCTGAGCCCACCACAAGAATTCCTTTTGAAGGCAAGGTATTATTTGAATGACAGTGTCCAAATCTTGGCAGTGCTGTGTCCATACATTTTGAGATACCATTGCAGCTTCCTCATATGCAGTTTGGCATTGGGAAGCACCAGAATACAAGATGCCATGAACCCTAATGCTTGAAGGACTGTCCTTGCAGTCAGCACGGACTGATGAGATAGTTGATGGAAGTAAAGTGACAGACTCTTTTGTTTGTCCGGGGTTAAAAGGCCATCTGGGCTGCTGTATTCAGTCTCACACCCAGAAAGCACATGTCTTGAGAGGGTACTAGACTGGACTTTATTTCGTTCACAGAATACCCTAGGCATCTTAGCACTGCTATGACATATTCCAGATGCTGTAGAAGGTGTTCCTTTTCTTGAGCCAGAATCAGGCAGTCGTCCAAGTAAGGATAAATTTGAATGCCTTGAAGCCTGAAGTAAGCTATCACTGGAGCCAGAACCTTTGTGAATACTCTAGTAGATAAGCCAAAGGGCAATGCAGAGAACTGATAATGAAAATCTCCAGAGATACTTCCTGCAACCTAGCCTTATGGGCACATGAAGGTAAGCTTCCTTGAGATCCAAAGTTACCATCCAGTGATCCTTGCCCAGCAGAGGTAACAGTTGCTGTAACGTCAACATCTTGAACTTGGGAATGTCCAGATAAGTGTTGAGGATAGATAAATCCAAAACTGGTCTCCACGTGTTCTTCTTTGGTACTAGGAACAGGCGAGAATAAAAAGCCCCTTTCTGACACAGGGACTGGCTGAATAGCCCTATCTGGAGTAACTGAGAAACTTGCTTGTGAGCCTCTTTTCTTTGTGGAGGAGGAACATCTGGCATGCCTTTGAAAGGGGCATTGTGTGGAAATAAAATCTGTACCCGTGATGAATGATATCCAGCACCCATCTGTCTTGAGTGATTAAATCCCAATTTTCTTTGAAAAGAGACAATCTTCCTCCCAAAGGAGCTGCCAGACGAGAGTCCACTGGCAGCTGAAAAGGCAGGTCATTGGTTCTGCTTACGAAGGACTGACCCCTGCCCTCACCAGAAGTCTGAGCAGGAGAACTGTCTGATCTAGGCCTAAACGAACCTTGAGCCCTGCCCCTACCACGTCTAGACCTACCCCTAGACTGGGAACCATAAGCAGGATATGTCCACCCTTAGCAGGCCAATTTCTACTAAACTTGGAGGCTGCACCTGCAAAATCTTTAACAGTCTGCATAGACTTAGCTTTGTCCTCCATTTTCTTTAAAACTGCTTCCACAGGCGGTCCAAACAACACATCAGACTGTAAAGGAGCATCCAAAATCCTAGTCTTAACATGCTCAGCTAAATTCTGATCCTTCAACCATGCATGTCTGCGAAGAACAGAACTAGTAGCAGCCACCCTCGAGGAGGCCTGAACAGCATCAAAACCACACTGCAAAGAATGCTTACCCACTTGCTCAGACACATGAACCAAATCCAGCAATTCTTTACACTCAATACCTTCCGCCAAAGCATCCACCTTAGATTTCAATTGTGAAAGGAGATAATTCTGATATTTCAGCATATGAAATTGACAATTCAACGCCCTCATGGCTAGAGTGGAAGAAGTATATACTTTCTTACCCCACCTATCCAAAGCCCTTGCCTCTTTATCAGAGGGTACAGCTTTAACACCTTTAGGCCCCTGAGAAACAGTTTCTGGGTCCGCCCTGGGACTCTTAAACAAATACTTATGAGCTATAATACCTATCAGGCTTAACAGGAGCAGGAGGCAAGGAATCAGGGTTCAGAGAAGCCTCTGCAAAAACATCCTCCACCACATTCAACACAGGAGGAATAGCTAAGGGCCTATGCTGGGGCAAAAACAAGAATTCCCTAAGCCTTTTTCTGGAGTCAGAGTAATCTTGGCCTTCCCATTTAAAGTGCTCCCTCATGGAGTGAAGAGTCTCTGAAAATGAAAAATCCTCAGGAGGAGAAGCTGAAGGAGTGGAATCATCCACATCAGAATCAGAATAAGTAGGAAACTCTTGCAAGTCTTCCACAGAAGACTCTGAAGCCTGTGAACACTGTTCAAAACTATCAAACTCCTGTTCCACCCTAGGCCTCTTATCAGGTGGGGCATAGAACCTCTAATCAGAGTAATCAAATCTTCTGCCATTTTAAGCATATGTTTCTTAGGCACAGAGCCGAAATGCTAGGAGAAGCCCTACAGAAGCTGAACTTGGCCTTCCTCTAAAAGAAGCTTTGGCAACAGAAGGAGAGGCCCTAACTACCTTGGGAAGAGAGGGAAGAACAGTTACCTGAGAAGCCCCTCAGCCTGGCCTACCTCCTGAGAGGGCACATCCTGTAACAGTAAAGTATCTGCCTGAGACTCCATAGAGACTCCTGGCAAAACCTCTGGCTCCCCTGAGCCTTGAAAGGACCGACATCCGGGACTGCGGTTCCTCACCCTAGACTTCACTGTTTTATCCTTGCGCTTCTTAGATGAAGCAGGCCGGAGCATCCGACGGCATAGTATAATTGCAACGTTTCCCAAAGACTAAGCGAGCACAATCAAGCCTCCTCTTAATAGTGTTAAATCTAGCACAAGAGGCCCTAAACAAGGTATACACAATGTATGATAATCCCGTATCTGCTTCCCACTAGAATTACTGTTATTCACTTTTTCTGACATCCGTTAAATACTGAGGCAAGAAAAACCAAAATGTTAACTCTGTATTCGGTCTGAAACGAAAATCTCAGAACGCCAACCTGCACAAAATTGCTTCTGCATCGGACCATGCGGCAAAGACTGACTCTGGTATTCGGGCCGACTGGTTGTCAGGACTGCAGCAAGGGAAGAACATCATCAGTTATTGAACAGGTTGTTAGAAGGAAGGTTATTCCACCTTTGAATGAACAGAGTCATTCTTCTAGTTCGTTTACCCCTTTCCCTATAGTCCGGCAACATCAGGCCACAAGGCAATGGTCATACAGCAGAGGGAGGCAAAAACAGAAGGGGTCGGGAGGAGAACACATGGGACCCACTTTAAAGAAAATGTGGGAGCGTGTGGAGAATCGTTAGTGCACAACTTATCGAGTAGGACTGATTGATGATGAAATACAGGTTTTGAACAAGGGCCTCTCATTCATTCCCTCTAGTAGGAGTAACTTAACTGATACAGTCATTGACATTAAATTATTCACATGTAATGTACAACTTAGGATTGATTTTGGACTGAACAATTATAGTAATTTGAATGCATTTAGTAAGCCTAGTACATATGTACCGATATTACATCCAGTTTTGGAAGTCTTCACTAAATTAGTTGAAGAAGTGTATGATTTTAATATGTTCAATAGGAATAGTTTTAAGAGAAGAAATAATTTATCTTTTAAATTAAGGAAGGCTCTGAGGAATTTGAGTAGTGATGACTATCAGGCCAGCTGATAAGGGTGGCCCTGTGGTCGTTTTAGACCATAAGTATATTTCAAGCATGTAATTTATGCTGGGTGAAGGTGAATTTTATTCTCCCATCAATGGGGGTGAAGTTGAGAGTAAAGTTCTTAAAATATATATGTTGGATAATGCCTTGGTTAGTAATTATATTGATATTAATCTTTATAAATTCATATGGGTCAGTAATCCTCTAATTCCAGTAAATCAAGGACTTCCTAAGGTCCATAAAAATCAGCACAATCCTCCACTGAAACCTATTGTATTGGGACGAGGGTGGGTAACTGAACCTCTCTCCCCCTATATATTGAACATTATTTGAGACCTCTGGTCAATGAAAATCTTTATACCTTGAAGGATAGTAAGCAATTTCTCATTCATTTATATGAAGGATGTTGAGTATGACACACCTTTTATATTAGTTACGTTAGATGTAACAAGTCTTTTCACTGTCATACCAAATGATGAAGGCATAGAGCGAGTACAACTTTACTTAACTGTGCACTCTACATTGGACGTGAACACCATTGATTTAATTCTTTTATTTTTGGAGACAGTTTTACAGAATAACATCTTCATTTTTCAGGATTTGACATACATTCAAAAAGATGGCGTAGCAATGGGCACTAGTTGTGCCAATAGCTACGCCAACATTTTTATGGCTGGTTGGGAAGAGGACTATTTGTTTTGTTTGGACAACTTTAAGTCATATGTAGGCTTTTATAAGCATTTTGTAGACGATTTGTTTTTAATATGGAAGGGTGATGAAACTATGTTGTCCAGTTTTCTATCACAAGTTAATAATTTGACTCCATACCTTAAGTTTACAATGAATTATTCACGCCATAGTTTATCGTATTTGGATGTGAAGTTTATCGTATTTCGATGTGAACATAGAAAGACTCAATAATGGATTATTGAATACAGGAGTCCACAGGAAAGCATGCTTCCGGAATACATTACAGAGAGGGAGCATGCATCCACAGTACGTATTCAATAATGTGATAAGAGGACAGGCTATGAGAGTGTCAAGGCTTAACCCATTGTATGATTGTTACAAGCAGGAATTGATGAGTTTAAGGTCACGATTAATAGCTAGAGGATATAATCAAGGTGAAGTGGACAAGGTCCTAGAGAATTGTGATATGGTTAGAGCGAATAGAGCAAGTCCCTATTTCTCTGACATCAGTATGCAGGAATGTGATGGACGGAGTGTTTCTAATGATATTCCATTGGTAAAGTGCCGATGTTTTATACACTGGACACTCCATTAATTAGTAGTATTGTACGCAAGCACTGGGATGTCCTGATGGTAGATGACTCTATAAAGGGAATAGTAGGGAATGAACCTAAGTTTTTGTTTAGAAATAAAAAGAATGTTAAACAGTTATGTTATCCTTGTTTATCGAATAATAAGATGAGCAGTACATTTGGTAAAGGGACGAAACCTTGTCAGAAATGCAATCAATGTGTTTTTATTGACACTACTGATAGCTTTATCCATCCTATTACAAATCAGGTATTTAGTCTCAATGCAGTAGCGGATTGTGAATCTGCCAATGTCATTTATTTAGCTAGGCGCATTTCCTGTGAGGTATTCTATATAGTAAGACCAATAGAAAACTGAAGGAAAGAATTAGAGAGCACATTTACCATATACGTATAGGGACAGAACATAATGCTTTGGCCAGGCATGTGACTAATACTGATAGTACACATGAATTTAGGTTTTCCGTCCTGCAGTTAGTCACCCCAGGAATCAGAGGTGGTGACATTAGAACTTGTACAGAAAGTTGTGAGATGAGATGCATTATTAGATGCAGAGCTGACAAGTTCCCAGGACTAAATGAGAAAATACCGCTAAAACCCATCTTGAGCAATAGGAAACAAAGTGAATAAGTAGGTGCAAATATTAGAGTATATGTTATTACTAGTGCATGATGTGTGTAAGCAATGTTTTTAGAAGTATTTTCAAATATTTTATTACAGGGTTGTGATTTATTTTTTAAAAAAATTTTTATGTTAATTTTTTTGTCAACAATTTTTATATTACAGAGTTTAAATGTGTAATTATTTGTAATCATGATTATAAACAGACTTTGATTAGCTAATTTATGACAGGATATGAGGTCATTATTAGTGTTTTGAGGAGGTATATAAATGTTTGCATTTTTATAAAGCTTTACGGTCTGATGAAGCCCTGGAGGTGAAAGCACTTACCGATTTTTGTTAATAAAGGATTGGTTTTCATACGCAATTAGTGTCTCTTTCTGCAATTTAGGATATTTTATTTTCATTTCACATTAACTGCCGCTTTTATGTGCTGCCGTGGTTTGCTCCCGTGAATGAACTATTTTTTGAATATTAACTTTTAAATGATTTAGAGTAGTCTGTCCTTATTTGTCTCTAGTTTTGCAGAACATAATTGATTTTGCCTCATATTTATGCACTATCCTTGAGAAAGTAATTTAATCAGAAAGTGCTTTAGGCCAACTGGAAATTTGGGCTAAGCTACTCAATGGTCCCCAGGACTGCAAACCTAGTAAGTACCTATAAAACAGAGTACAAAAGGAAGAAAACTGATTGTAGTAAACAGGAGCATTATCTTATTTACCATGTCCTTTGAATGCGATCATTAGTTTCCTTAATGTTAACAGGGTGTTTATTATGTAGCTGTGAATAAAGTGAACAGCATGAAGTCTTACTTTAATGTTAATAACTATGAATACGTTTAAATTAAGCCTGTTTTTTTTTTTTTGCAGCCACACAGGTGTGAAATGCACCATGTCTGGGCTCCAGCAGATTGTCTAGCATTTTGTGCAGATGAGAAAGGCTATGAGCTGTAAAATAGCTGCTTTTTGCAGTACATGGTTTAATTCCCTCTGCCTTCATTTGTCTTCTCTGACTGTCACCAGACAGCACTCCTGGGCTCCTCCTGATAAGGGACACGTGTCCAGTAGGCTATCTGCTTTAAAAAGGAGTAAAAACATGCATTTCTAAATATCTCATGACCCTTGCTACTGAAACAAAAATACAATATTGTTTTTCAAAGATTCATCATTGTGAAGTACTCTGTCAATTTCTCCAGAGATAAAAAAAATAAAATCAGCACTTCACTTACTGAGTGCTAGGAAGGTAAAACTGAAAATAAGCTATTCTGACATCCTCCACCTTTGGCTAAATTCTCAGAGGTGTGGCAGCAGTTATTAAAACATTTTTAGTAACTTAGCTTCACAGCTAACCTACACTTTAGAAGCTGTTGAAAAAGAAGTTATGTACTCACCATAAAAGATCTTGTTTACAGATAAAGCTAATTAAAGGTCAATGAATAAGTGATAGAGCAATGAAGAAGGTCAAGGACATTAATAGTCAATTTTCACCAGCTTGGTCCTCCAGGAGGAAACAGATCGAGGCAGGAGGGTGGGATGTAGAGAACTCAGCACAGCTCCTCGTGGTATCCAGCAGAGTTCCTAGAGCAGCAGAGAAAGGAAAAAAGCAACTTTCCAGATTTTAAGTATTTTTTCTTGCATTTTTCGACCATTTGTGTTATTTGACGACTGTTTCTGTCTATTTTATAGTGGTATTAACTGTTTTTCCTGTTTTTATAAGCTTTAATTGTTGGTTGCACTTCTTAGTTTAAGTTTGCTTAAAAGTTAAACTACAGGCTAATACACTCAAGTGTACTAGCTTTTGATAGCATTTAATCGAAAAGCAAAGCATTTATTGTGTTTTCTGTTCTGTCTGTGAAAAAAAACTTGAAAAAAAAAAAACAAAAATAATATTCTTGTTCTCCTAACTTTCCTGGCTAGTTTGTTCCAGTGATCAGATTTTGCTGATCCCTGGGCTTTGTCTTGGTTCCTGTACTTCTACATTTTCTTTGTTTGGTCAGGGGGAAGTTTCTTTACTCACCAGTGGGAGTGGGGAGTACTGAGATGCCTGTTTGTCCTCAGAGGAGTGGCTTAAGACAGTAACTTGTAGTTCAGTGGCCATTTTGGGTCATTTCCTGCCTTTTCCAGCCCCCTGCTATAAAGCACGCTTTAGCGCGGAGTTGCCACTAGAGCAGCATCGGGCAGCGCCGGTTTAACAAGGTTAAAATTTTTCTGGCTTCATAAAGTCTGTTCTTCATTTTTCCCCTTAGAACTGCTCTACTAGTAACCTAAACAGTATATCCCTTGATTAAAAAGCGCAGCACTTGTTCCTAAAAGTTTTTTTTTTTCCCCCTCAAAAAAAAAAAAAAAAAAAAAAAAGCTCAGCACTTGTCACTTCTATATTATACAAAGTTCCTCACTTGCGAAACCCCCCCAGGAGTATCCACTTCCTTACTAAGTCCTCTCTTATTCAGTCTCATACCCAACTTCTTAATTTTTCTAGCATGTCGAAGGGCCAGATGCTGGCGTCCTCTCCTGCCCAGTTGGTGAATCTGGGAATATTGAGGCAATGTTACAATTGCCTCATGTACACAGACAACCCTCTCCTCCTCCCACATAACACAAATACTTGCGAGAGATGCAGCTATTTAGCCAAACTGGAGGCTGAGCTCTCTCAACTCAGGACTGGCAAGACCAAACAGGAGGAGAAGGAAACTACACACACCACAAAATCAGCCTCACATAATGCTACCACACCACTGAATCAAACACACAAAGACATACTCAGAGGCTCTAAGTAAAAATTTACCTAAACAGCAGAGGCCTCCAAAGCAGACACCCAAACATCTGCTACCTCAAGACACCCCACAAGCAACACAAACCACAAAATCAGTGTGCAAAGCAGTCACAGCCCTTAAGGCCAAATACAACACCAAACATACTTGTCATAGGTGACGTCCCACTCACCAGGCTGAACAAGGAGAGGGTCACAGTAAGCTGCCTATCGGGCGCTAGAATCCGCCACAACACAAGCACTCGGGTCACTCCATGGCAAGTACAAATATGACACAGTCATTGTCCATGCTGGTGTGAACGACCTGAGACGTACCTCCCTGGACTACATGAAAAGAGACAGAGGAGCTCTCTGATTATGTAGCCCAGGCAGGTATGACCCTGACCCTGAGCAGTATCCTTCCTTCACCAAGAATGATACCACAATATAGAGACAAGATGATCAGCTTTAACAATAGGCTTAATGTCTGGTGTCATTCAAAGGGTATCCAATGTCTGTCTGCCTGGGATGACATGCTTGACAAGCCACGCTGCTTCGCAAGGGACGGCTTGCACCTGTCACCCCTGGGATTCCGGATATTGGCCAAGGCTCTTGCCACCCCCATAGTGCCTTTTTTAGACAAGGCTAAAATTCTAAACCTACCACCCTAGAAAACAAAAATGGGAAGAAACTGAGGGTAATGCTGCTCAATGCCAGCAGTCTAAATCTCAAAATGCACGCACTCGAGGCCCTTCTCAGTATGGAGAACATCGATGTCTGTGCTGTAACTGAAACCTGGTTCAAGGCTCCTGAGTGCACCCCGGCACTATTAGGTTTTACCTCATATCATGCTTTCCTGCCCCAAAACCCGGACCACACCACAAAAGGAGGGGGTGTATCCATATTCATAAAGGATACCCAGACTTCCAGGTTGGTGGCAACCCACGAAGCTTCGGAAACCATCCAGGTGCAACTAACCATAGGCAAAACTGCTCTACAAATTGTAGCATGCTACAGGCCACCCTCTCAAACTCAGGAACCCCACACAGCCTTCCTGAAGACACTGGAGGGTATAAATGCATCTCCAAACACCATCATATTGGGTGACTTCAACTACCCGAATATAGACTGGGAACATTACTCAAGCCCTAACTTTCTAGCCCAACGGTTCCTGGAGTTCATAAATTCAAATGCCATGGAACAGCTAGTCACTGTTCCCACGAGAGGAGAAAATATACTAGATCTCATTATCACAAACATGGGGACAAAATGCTCCACATCGGAAGTATATCCCTCATTGGTGAGATCTGATCATAAACTAATCTCACTGGAAATCCACATCCTGCCCCCACCCCAAACAAAAAAGACCACAGTGAAGAACTTCTCTAAAGCAAACTTCACACTACTCAAGACTGATGTGGTATCCTTCAAGGCCCCTGAGCCAGTGGAAACCACAACCAAAGCTGCAGAAGCCCTTACAAATGCCTTCTATGAACACCTCCAGGACTGCATGGATCAGGCAATCCCAAATAAAACCAAGATTTTTTCCACAAAGGGTAAACGTCCAGTCTGGTGAACCCCAGCCATTAACAAACTTTACAATAAGAGGAGAAAGCTATTACATGATAGAACAAAATCCATAAAAGGGAAGTCACCCTTGATCATTATTAGTAAAAAAAATACGGGTACTCATAAAATAAACTAGCCAATTTTGAGAGAAAAATTGCCATGGATTCAAAGGACAATCATAAGGCCTTTTTCAGCTATGTTAGGAACCTGGGTGGAAACTCCCAAATATGCTCAGAATTAGTACAAAATGATACAAAAATCACTGAACCCACAGACATTGCCAACATACTGGCAGACAGGTTCAGTGCAAACTTCACCCCCCTCCCCCCCCCAAAGGAGAGATAACTATCCCAGCGGAGTGTAGCCTCCCAGACATCTCAAATGCGCAGGTGAAAGCTGCTCTCTCTAAAGCTAAAAACACAGCATCAATGGGACCAGATGGTGTCCCGGCTGTGTGCTACCTGAACTAAATGAGGAATTAAACCCACATAAGGCAGCTGTTTTAATCTCAGCCTTACCACAGGATCGTGCCCAAGGAGTGGCGTCACGGCAACTGTGGTCCCACTCCACAAAGGCGCCTCTACAGACCCTGGTAATTACCGCCCATAAGCTTAACAAGTCTAGTCTGCAAAGCTATGGAGAGGATCATAATGGAGCTCATAAACAAAGATATAGGGGACTTGCAGACATTGGACCCGACCCAGTTTGGCCGTCAAGGGCAGATCATGCCTTTTGAACTTGGTCGACTTCTTGAAACAGTCACCAAGGCCATTGATGAGGAAAGGCAGTCCATACAGCCTACCTTGACCTTGCAAAGGCTTCGACACAATACCCCACTCGGGTATTGTAGAAAAACTTACCAGCTTAAATGTAAACCCATATGTCACAAGATGGGTTGCAAACTGGCTTAAGGACAGAACCCACAGGGTTAGAGTTGCTGGCGCTATGTCAGACTCCAAGCGGTCACAAGTGGTGTCCCACAGGGCTCGGTCCTTGGCCCCTATTGTTCGGCATCTACTTCTCAGGCGTACAGGCCAACATGGGAGGACTTTGGCTGACAAAGTTTGCAGGCGACTGCAAACTGGGCCATAGTGGAAAGTGCATCGGACACGGATATCCTTCAGAAGGGACTCACGGAAACAGATAGCTGGTGCCAGAGCCATGGCCTGAAGTTAAATGCCAAAAAATGTATAGTCATACCCTTCGGGAAAAACAAGGTAACCCCAAGCTACCATATAGGCGGCAATCCACTAAGCACAGAAGAGGTTATCAGGGACCTGGGGACCCAGGTTGACAGTGGCCTTTCTTTTGACACTCATGTTGCTAAAGTGGTTAGAAAGACCTTCTACATTGCCCACCTGATCATGAAGGGATTCACATCCAGATCTAGTGAGGTCATTGTTCCCTGTACTCTTCACTTATCAGACCAATGATCGAGTACAAGGCCCCATTCGGGATGTATCTCACCAGACATCTGCAGCAATTGGAGAGACCCCAAAAGTTCCTCACCAAAAGGATAAGGGGACTCCAAAATCTGTCATATGCTGCCAGATTGAAGAAACTCCAGCTCTATTCAGTCGCATACCGTCTGCTCAGAGGCGACATGTGCCTGACATACAAGGCCATGTCCAACCCGGAATTAATGGACATGCTCCACCTCAAAAATCCAAATCCACCAAAACCACTAGAGCAAGCGACTTAAACCTTAGCACGGATATAAATAGGATGTGCTGGAGGGATAGATTTATCACTCAGAGACTCCCTATGCTGTGGAATAAAATCCCGGTCCATGTGAGGCAGAGCACCTCGCTGGCTCTGTTCAAGAGAAATCTTGACCTGTGGATGGGAGATCGCAGGTTTACCCCGGGAATCATCTCTGTGTCACTGCTGGACAGAGGCACAACAAACTAATGGGCACAGTATTTTTTCATATAAGGGGTGGCGTAAGCCACAAAACTTTGGGCTAGGCTTATAAATGCCTTAGGGCAGATAGCCTAGTATAAACCTATAAACCTATGTAAGAATGAAGGTGAGATGGACAACACACATGGAATGTTATGCGAGTACATATGATGTCTTCTCTCGCCTTCATTCTTTACTGGTTGAGACAGCGTCACAAGCACAATCTTTCTTTGGTGGCTCAAGGGCGAATATTCTTCAGAACAGTGGACCTTCAGGTGGCCTTGTTCCTGGAGGCCAAATCGTTGTAATGAGTGATAAAGGTATGAAGCCTTGCCCATGTTGCAGCAGCACAAATGGTGTCAATAGGTAATCTCACAAGGCAGAATAGGTTGCAATGGCTCTTGTAGAATGACCTTTCACTTTGAGAAAGTTTTGTTTTTTGATTTGTAAATAAAGGTAATACAATCTGATAGTCACTTCGAAAGTGTGACGTTTGACACAGGAATACCCTTTTTTGAGTCTGAAAAAAGATACAAATAATTGGTCTGATTTTCTGAAATCCCTTGTTCTATGTAACTAGAAACATAATTGCCTATGTACATCCAGTTGATCCAGCATATATTCTGCTTTGTTGCCATAATTAGGGGGAAAGAAACGGGTAATTCTATGGAATGATTCAGGGTAATTCTGAAATACTTCGGGTAAAAAAGGATGGGCTCATTCGTAGGGATACTCTATCTTTGTGGAAAAGCATGTAGGGGGGCTTTATGGACAGTGTTTGCAGCTCTGACTCTCTTCTTGCAGAGGTAACTGCTATCAAGAGAATCCTTTTCCACGCAAGATACTTAGGTTGCCGGATGATGCTGGCTCAAAAGGGGAAGGATCAAACATGACAAAAAAAAATGAAGTTCCATGGCAGGGGAGGGACTTTAATTGGTGGTCTTAATAAAAAGAGTACTATTCAGAAAGGCCTTGCAAAGTCTGTGGGATATGACGTTAGGGACCGATTCTCCCAAATGAAAATTAGATACGGCAGCCAGCTGGACCCGAATAGTAGCTGCAGCTGCCCCTTCATTAAACATTTTTGCCAGGAATTCAAGAATAGAAGCTATTGGGGAAGAGAAGGGGTCAATATGATTATTCAGAGCCCATGAAGAGAATCTTTTCCATTTGCTTTTACACAACCTTCTTGTTGAAGCTTTATGGGACAAAATCAAAACATGCTTTACTGACATAGAAAGGTTAGGGAGCTTGGCTATGGTTGGAATCGGAGCAGCTAAGCTGTCAACTTGAGGGTTTGAAGGGAGGGGTGGAGTGTCCCTGATGCATGGGTCAGGAGGTCTGGAACTGGGTCCAGAATCCACAGCTCCTCCTGGAGATGAGGCCACAGGAAGGGAAACCAGATTAGATGAGGTCAGTATATACAAGTATTAAGTTCCTTCCCAAGTGACTGACTTTCTGAAGAACCTTTGGAATCAAGGGAAAAGGAGGAAAGGCATAGAGGAGACTCAAGGGCCAACTGTGAACAAGTGCATCCCTTGGTGACTCCCCCGAAGGGGGGGATCAGGGCAAAGTAGCTGCTGCATTTGGTATTCATGGACGTGGCAAAAAAGTCACAGCAAGACTGGGCCCAGTTGTGGAAAATCTCTTATGCCACTTCTTGTTTTAGCGACCACTCGTGAAGCATCATAATCACTCTGCTGAGTTTGTCTCCAACCACGTTGGATTTCCCCGGAATGTGCTTTGCTATCAGAAAGCGTTGGGAGGAGGTTGCCCAGTGCCATACTCTCACAGGGCCTCCCGACAAAGGGGGTAAAGATCTGGTTTCTCCTTGCTTGTTTATGTACCATACACAACTGACATGTTGTCTGTCTGTATTGCAATAGTTCCTAGCGGAAGAGAGTCCTGGAATGCTAAAAGCACTGCTCTCATCTCTAGAACACTGACGTGCAAATGGGTCTTGTGGTCCTGCCAAGTGCCTTGAACGGTCTTTCCCAGATAATGCCCCCCCCACCCTATCTGGGAAGCGTCTGTGGTCATTGTGGTTAAAGGTTGGGAGACGACCTAATGTTACATGAGTGGAGTAAAGCCAGCAACAAGGGTCTTTCTTCCAGGATTCTGTTATCAAAAATTGGTGGGACATGGGTAGTTACTGCATGGACCAGTGAGTGAATACTAGCCACTGATGTATTCTCATGTGCAGATGTGCCAATGGAATCAGAGTAACTGCAGATGCCATGGTTCCCAGTACTTTGAGGATTGTTCTTGCCTGCACTTTTTTGGAAAGAAGGTTTAGGACTTGATATCGCATAACTTGAACCCTTTCGGAGGGGTGTTTTGTGATCATATTTGTTGTGTCTAGATCTGCTCCTATAAAGACGATATGTTGAGATGGCAATAAGGCAGACTTTTTCAGTTTATTGCGATTCCCAGGAGAGAACAGAGATGTAAAGTGGTGTCTCTCGCTTTGGATAGTAGATGGTCTGTGGTGGCGGTTAGGAGCCAGTCTAGGTACGGAAACACTTGGAAACCTAGGAGTCTCAAGTGAGGCACTACTACTGCCATACACTTCATGAACACTCTGGGGGCTGTATTCAGGCCAATAGGCAGATCTCGGAACTGGTAGTGATGACTCCTGGATCGCCTGTCCATTTTTATATGGTAGTACACATCCTGGAGGTCTACAGAGCACATCCAATCATCTTGTCCCAGAAAAGAGAGAACTGATTGCAGTGTTACCATCCGGAATTTTGACACTCTCACTGATTTGTTTAAGTTGCCGAGATCCAGTATAGGTCTCCAGTTCCCTGTTTTCTTTGAAACCAAAAAGAACCTTGAGGAAGTTCCGGATCCTATTTGGTCTGCAAGAACTACTTGGATGATTCTTTTATCTAGCAACTTTTGTATTTCTAGAGTTGCCTGATCCCTATGACTGGGTGGAATGTCCGGGATGTTTTTAGTGTTTGGGACTGGGAGGAAAAGGGTATGGAGTAACCTCTGGATATGATACTTTGTACCCACTTGTCTTTTGTTATCAATAGCCAGGCTTTTGGATACAAAAAATAAGCAGCCCTTGACTGCCTCCAGAGATGGACAGGTTGGCCTCCTTTCAGGAGCGCTGAAAGGGCTTAACAAGGAAGGATTCCTTGTCACCCTGGTTTTGCAGACCCCCCTCTGCCGCATGGTCAGCATCTTCCATTTGTACTTCCCCCTCTGCCCTAGGGGAAGAATCACCAAGTTTATCCTGGAAAGCTCTCAGATTTTCGAAACCACATTACATTTTGCCTCCCTTCTGACCTTTTGGGTAAGGTCTGGTAGGTAGGAAAAAACAGTAGCGAGAGTCTTTCCTTTTTGTTCATACCTGGTTAGTTTGTCTTTGACTTAGTGTCCAAACAAGGATGAGCCATCGAAGGGGGCGTTAACAAAAGAAGATTTAAAGGGCTCCGCAAAGTCACACAGGCGCATCCAGGAAAGTCTCCTTAAGGAAATTCCTGAACCTGCTGCCCTACTCGCTCCATCAGCTGCATAAGAAATGAGTCTCATGGAGTTAACCACTGAATTCAAGGTGGAGAGCTGAGAGGAAACTTTTTAGGTTACCCCTTCAGCTGTTGAACCCTGGAGAGCATCTCATAGCTCCTTCAGATCATCTCTCTGAAGTCTGGTAAAGTAGGTGAGATAATTCAGTGATCTGAGTGCAAAGGTCGCTGAAGGAAAGGTGTACTTTTCCATATCTGTCCATCGTATGAGATTCTTTGTTTGGCAGATGGACAGAAGAGGACATCTCTGACAGCTCCTTTATGATGGCCGCCACCACCACCACCATAGCATCTATTGGGACACCCTTTTTAAGGAATTTTTTATCTGTAGGTGATGTTATGAACTTGTCTGGCCTCCGGGGAACAGGTTCCACTGAGTCTGGAGACTCCCACGCCTTTTGACTAATTCCATCAATTTGTTGAAGGGCGGAAACACCCAAGTGGCGGAAGGGCGAGACCCAAAAGCCTTCAGGTATACAGTCTCCTCAGAAGGGTTGATGGGCTTCCAGCCACCTCTGTTTAAGTATTTCCAGGATGTCTGCGAAGGAGACATCCTCAGGAGGTTGAGTGGGACCCTTCCGACTCATCAAGGTCTGTATACAATGTGATGGACTCTTCTGGGGAGTTTAAAAGCTTGCTCTTTCATAGTCTCTTCTGAGAGGACTCTTCAGAAAGGTATTCTGGAGAGGTTTTGGAACAGAGAGGTTTACCCAATGGGGTATTCTGAGGCCTAAGGGTCTCCACATCTCTGTGGATGCAGTGGTGCCAAGACAGACACTGGTGCCTTTGGGGGAAGAATGCCCGGAGCCGAGAGTGGACCTGTTTATGAAGATAGCACTCTCCTCATTACCTCGAAAGCTCCCCGCCCCTGGTCCAAGGAGACTCCCGGCTCCGAAGAACTGGAAGGAATCCCCGGAACCAAAGGGGTTGGCTCCAAGGCCAAGGTAGGAGATGAGCTCACCCGAGCCAACACCTCAAGAGGCAAGTTCGGATCCAACAGCTGTCCGATATGACTGTCCTCCCCGGACCAGACTGGAGAGCGTCAGCTCCTAGACTCCTTGAGTTCGGACAGAACCAAGGATGTTGGAGCAGTAGTCAGAACCCAAGATCCAGAGATAGGTCTCTGCCCAAACAGTTCCATTATGATCAGTTCTGGGCATTCCGGCTCCGAAGTCTGAGACTGGATCGGAGGAGGAATTGATGGTGACCCCAAGAGTTTGGCAAGTGATGGTGTCCTGAAGTCTCTGCACCATGCAATCCACATCGGACAAGCTCCTGGAGGATCGAGTGTTGGGAGCAGGAGATCTGATTGTAGCAATGGTGACCTTAAAGTGAAATATATGGGTTCCAATTCGGGGGATTGGCTCCGCACTTGAAATTCCACCAGCACTGACAAAGTAGGAGCTGTGAAAGATGATTTCTCGGGTCCAACAGCCTTCGGGTCCGAAGAAGAAACTTTAGTCAATTTTTAGAAGGCTCTGATTGACTGCTGGAAGAAGACTACCTTTTTCCTGATTTGCCAGATTTTGAAGCAGGGAACTGACTAGACTTTGAAGGACCCTGACCTTCTTCAATTCCTCTGAAAAGGGGGTCTTCAGCAAACCTCCTAGGATGAGTTTATTCTTTCTTTATACTAAAACCCTGTGAATAAAGGAATGACAGCTAGTACAGGACTCCTGAAGATGAACTGCCCCGAGGCAGTAGATACAAATGGTACGTGCATCAGTTAAGGAGATTTTCTGACTGCATTTTGCACATTTCTTAAACCCAGAGGGTTTGGTTTCCTTGGAAGACATGACTAGTGGTAACTACAGCAACAAAAACAGCTAACTACACTAAGAAAGTTGTAAGTATACAAAAAACACTACAACAACTAATTTTCAAACAGCACCCTTTTTTTTTCTTTTCTTTACAATGATCAGTAAATAACACACAGAAAGGGGACAGTGGCAGCTTTCTAATTTAAATGAGCTGGCTCTAACTAAAACGGACTTACTAAAAATTAACGCCAGGATAGGGTAAGAAAGGCCTAATGGAAATAAGAGATGGCCAACAGCAAAAACAGCAGAAAGGGGAGGAATACAGACAATTTGCTTAATAACAATTAGCCAGATAAAACGACTGTAAATTGTATTAATTCTTTAAAGATAATACAGAAAAAAATAACTACTTAGCCAGAGCCATTATGAAGCACCCAATCTTGTTTAGTGGCAAACAGGATCTGGGGAACTCTCCAAGAACATCATGGGATAAGGTTTAGCCACGAGCTAGTAGAAGACCTCGAGCTTTGCATTAGGCAGAGTCGGAACAGAGGATCAGTTCCGAACCCAACCAGTAAAGAATGAAGGCAAGATAGGACAATATCACATCTTTCCTTTCCTGTTTTCTTATTACTTTTTAATGATTGTTTTTCAGAAACCTCTGGAAAGT
This sequence comes from Protopterus annectens, assembly GCF_019279795.1. Taxonomy (NCBI): domain Eukaryota; kingdom Metazoa; phylum Chordata; order Ceratodontiformes; family Protopteridae; genus Protopterus; species Protopterus annectens. The sequence continues at coordinate 1,377,000,234 of NC_056725.1, read as the reverse complement.
ATTTAATAAGAACATAACCCGAGTCAGACAAAAAGCAAGCAAATGGCATTGGCCAGTTTTGTCTGATGGAACACGCATGGCCAAAAACAGAGCATACGTAGCTTTCCTGTGAATTTTTACAAGGTTGCATATTAGTGCATTTACCATAGGATATGGACAACCAGTAATATATGATAAGTTGGGTGGTTTCTGATGATATCCGCATGACAAGTATAAGCAAGTCCATTCAAACTCCATAGGCAGATGGATAGTAGCATGTTTCCTACAACAACGTAGGATAAGCCTTTAACACTGTAGCTGTGGCTGTGCTGAATTACTATACTATAAGGGCATTTGTTTTGGCTGTTGGATGACATAGAGACTTTACCCATCAAGTGTAGCCAGTCTAAAGTTAGTTGGTTCATAATAAAAGGACACTGCAAACTCTGGAGCCTTCTCTTGATAGAGAGATGTCTTATCAATAACATGGCTCTTACAAACATGGATTGTAGTGGCACTAACTGTACTTTAAAAGACCAGTCTGAGGTTGACAGGACATTGGTCATTACTACTGTATGGGAGTATTGAGATTCTAATTGCAATTTTTCATATTACCTTTTGTAGTGTATTTCATGCAGTTCTGCAATGATTGTCCTATCCTATATACTTCATTGTATATGCTTGTTACATAAGGCTGTAAACACTCTGGGCCAAAATGGCTCTGGTCATGCCTGAAAACAGTCTTACGCAAAACCCCATCAAGAACATTTTGACAAGAGACAGCCTTGAGGGGGATCCATGGGATCCATGGGCAAACATGCTGAAATAGACAATAAATGAATATTGATAGAGAAATAAGAAAAGCCATAGGATAGTAACTCGCACAAATATTGTAAAACCAGAGAACTAGCACTGAATGGGTGCTCGTTATGTTGTTGACACCAGCTAGAAAACCTTTTCCATTTGCTAATATATGATCTTATAGTAGCAGGTTTAAGATATGCTACACATCCTCAGTAGACAGGTGCTTAAAAGGAATTAAGACCATATCATAATGATGGTCAATTGAAGATAATTTATCTCAGGGTGTATCAAACACCTCTGTTCTTCTGTGAGTAGATCCAGTCTGCAAGGAAGTTTATGGTAACTGCCCCTGGCCATCTCCAAAAGGAGGGAGAACCATAGATACTTGGGCCAGAAGAGAGTCACCACAGTGATCTTAGGAGTTTCCATGTAAATCTTCAGAAGTACCTTGAATATTAGTGGAACGGGTGGAAAAGCATACAGGACCATTCCTGTCCAAAGAAAAGGTATTTGTCTTAGAGTCCTTGCATGGAGTCCTGCAACAGAATCTTGCAAGTTGATTGTTCAACGAGGAGGCAAAGAAATCTACTTGAGGAACTCCCCACAGATGGATCAAATCTTCAAAGAACCTAAGCTAGTTTCGTCTAAGGCCAGCTTAGAGAGAAAAATTGCACAGGACACTAAAGGATAATCACAAGGCTTTCTTTAGTTATGTTAGGAACCTGGGTGGGAATTCCCAGATATGCTAAGAATTAGTCCAAAATGACAAAAAATACACCAAACCCGCAGACATTGCCAACATCCTAGCTGACAGGTTCAGCGCAAATCCCCCCCCCCCCCACCAAAAGGGCAAATATCTATCCCATCAGAGTGATGCCCCCCCTGACATCTCAGATGCTCAGGTAAGAGCCGCCCCCTCCAAAGCAAAAAACACAGCATCAATGGGACCAGACAGTGTCCCGGGCTGCGTCCTACATGAACTCCAAGAAGAGCTAAACCCAAACATAAAACTACTGTTCAAGCTCAGCCTTACTACAGGATATGTACCCAAAGAGTGGCGCACAGCAAAAGTGGACCCTCTCCACAAAGGTGGTGCCTCAACGGATCGCCCCATAAGCCTGACTAGCTTGGTCTGCAAAGCTATGGAAAGGATCATCATGGACCTCAAATAAAGATATTGGGGACCTACAGACACTGGATCCTACCCAGTTTGGCTTTATTAAGGGCAGATCCTGCCTCTTAAACCTGGTTGATTTCTTTGAAACAAACAGTCACCAAGGCCATTGACGAGGGGAAGGTGGTCCACACAGCCTACCTGGACCTCGCAAAAGCCTTCGATACAATACCTCACTCGGGCATTATAGATAAGCTCACCAGCTAAAATATAAACCCCTATGTCACTAGATGGGTTGCAAACTGGCTCATGGACAGCATCCACAAGGTTAGAATTGCTGGAGCCATGTCAGACTCCAAACCAGTTACAAGTTGCGTCCCACAAAGCTCAGTCCTGGGACCTCTCTTGTTCGGTATATATTTCTCGGAGGTACAGGCCAACACGGAAGGACTGTGGCTGAGCAAGTTCACAGATGACTGCAAACTGGGCGCCATAATCGACTCTCCAGCCGACACAAGCATCCTACAAAAGGGCCTCATAAAAACAGACAACTGGTGCCAGAGCCATGGCCTCAAGCTAAACGCCAGAAAGTGTATAGTCATCCCCTTTGGCAAAAAGAAAGTGCCCACAAATTACCACATAGCTGGTAATCCATTAAGTAAAGTAGTAATTAGGGACCTGGGGACCCCAAGATGATGGCAATCTCTCATTTGACAACCACGTGGCCAAAGTGGTTAGAAAAACATTTTATATAGCCCACCTAATCATGAAGGGATTCACACCTAGATCAGGGCAGGTCATCGTGCCTCTTTACTCATCCCTCATCAGGCCCATAATTGAGTACAGTGCCCCTTTTGGGATGTACCTTACCAGACACCTGCAGCAACTGGAAAGACACCAAAAGTACCTCACCAAGAGGATCAAAGGGCTCAAACAGATGCCATATGCTGCCCGGTTAAAGAAACTCCAACTCTACTCAGTGGCATACCGTCCGCTCAGAGGCGATCTGTGCCTGATGTATAAAGCCATGTCCAACCGAGAATTAATTGAACTGCA